>NC_068938.1:110818950-110894326 GCF_016801865.2 Culex pipiens pallens
AAAAAAAAAAAAAAAAAAACACACACACACACACACACACACACACACAGACATTTGCTCAGAATTCGATTCTGAGTCGATAGGTATACATGAAGGTGGGTCTAGGAGGTCTAATTGAGAACTTCAGTTTTCGAGTGATTTTATAGCCTTTCCTCAGTAAGGTGAGGAAGGCAAAACGTTTTGAAAAAAATCTTTTTTGCGTTTCTCTTTGTTTCGTCGTCCGTGTCTGTCGCGGGTGAACATGAACGGGCATAATCAACGGCGACCAACTTTTTCAAAACTTTTTTTCGTAAAATCGCGATAACTCGTGATTTTTATAAGAAAACTCCTTATGTATATATATCATTTTTTTTTTTGTAATTGTATGCTCTACAACTTTGTAGAACATTATTACACTGTAAAAAATAACCCTGCAAAGTTAGAAAAAAACACGAAATTTTAAAAAGAAAATTTTTGTTCTAAATGAAAAAATGACCCTTCTGGGTCAAAGTAGATTCGAAAAGTACATTAAATTTCCCTTAAAATGACATGTTCCAAAAAAAAATTGACACATTCCGCCGTGACGTTGCAACGCTTTGACTTTTCTTTTTTCAGTATTTCGGCTGTAACTCAAAAATTACATTACATATGTTATTACAGATTCGGAAAGTACATTAAATTTCCTATAAGAAACAATGTTGAAACATTATTTTAAGCGAATATTCTATTTTTGAGAGGGGAATATGTAGCGTGACGTTGCAACGCGTGACTTTTTCTCAACCCTGACCCAATTCATGTTTCCCCATTAACTCTGCTCTGTTAAACGGCAAATATGGAGTTCTTCTTCCATTTTCAGTGTAAAATTGGCCAACAAATCGAATGCAATCATTAGTTGTGTGTTTGTGTGTGTGTGCAACCAACCAAACGGGGCCACGCGGCCGCTTCTTACAAATTGAGTTGTTTCCATGTATTTTTAGATCTACATTCTATACATGCAAATAACTCGCATAGGCATTTGGAAGGTGTTAGCTCTGCCGAGCTTCGGTGACCCATTTCTACGCTGGCTAGCCGAGCGCGAGGTACCGTAAACCGGGGTGACTTTGATAGGATTTCAATTTGTTTGTAGAATATTTTCCAACAGTTAAGGTTTTTCTCAAGATTATTATTTTTATAACATGTACAGGGGTAGGCCACACAAAGTCCATGCACTATTTCGGAAAAAAAGTTTTTTCAATAATATTTAGAAAAATAGTTACGTTAAAAATTCTTAGTTTCAATTCCGGGGTGACTTTGACAGTCATAGTTTTTCTTGTTAAAATCATATTTAAGATGTTCAAACTTTATTTGTATGCTAAATGTACAATCACTGAAGTAGCTGATACAGTTTTTAAGAAAAAAAAATCAAAGTTTATATTTAGTTAACTAAGTGTTTAAGCTTTTTAGCAAAATACATATACATTTTAGGTAAAATTGTCAAAAAGTCGGAATTTTGCCTGAAACTTGTTAAAACTATTTTTGTTTATAAAATTACCGATTTATATTGCATTTTAAACTGAATTCGAAGCACGAATCACAAGTTTTCACATTTTACATGAAATTTGTTCAACTGAAATTGCCTATAAATTTGGAGTTTTTTTTTTAATTGTGTTTCAAAAACACATATTATTTATTATTTACAAACTTTGTTAACCTTCTCCTAGTGGAAAATTGTCCTAATAATCTGAAAATGCAATCCGTTTTCCGATTAAAAATCATGTTCATTGAGAATATCATGACACTTTGAGAAGTTTAAAATAATGACTTTCATCAACATTTTCTTAACTATAGTTAACTAACTATTTAAACTTGTCAAAATTTTATGAAAAGTTCTTCTTGAGGTACTTTGAACACTTCTCTACCACGGTCAGTATGTTTCTAAACCATTCCTTACGTATTTTAATTGTACTCTTCATTTTGCGGAAAAATCGCAAACCTATCAAAGTCACCCCGGCTATCAAAGTCACCCCGTTTTACGGTACTTCAGCTTTATCGACAAGCCCCGCCCTGAAGAACGTTTGCACCAATCGGGTTCAAACGTTATTTAGAACTTCCGAACCCTTGTCAAATGGACAAGGACCCAGCGCGTATATAGTTGATAGTAACAGTATCCCTAATTCCAGTTTCAGCTCACCAAGTCGCGATGGCCAAGTGGTTAGCATTTTTGCTCACCGATCCAAAGGATGGGGGATCGAACCCCGACTCAGGCGACTTTGATTTTTCGTTCATGTTCAGAGTTTCAAGATTCATATTTCCTATACTTTCTCGTTGGGAGCAGATGGGTATCGAACCCAGGACCATTCGCTTACAAAGCGAACACCGTAACAAGTCAGCCACGGCCGCTCCCAAATCGAATACAATCATTCGTTTTTCGAAAAAATTAAACCTCGATTTTTAAAGACCACTTACATTTCGTGACGTTGCAACGCTCTGTTTTTAAAAACAGGGTTTTTCGTTGCGTTGCAACGTCACGAAATTTTATTTTCAAAATAAATCATAGTTTTTGTTAGGCTGAACAACTGTAGGTTAAGATTTGATTATAAGACATTAATAGACAGTACAAGGACATGTAAATTGATTGGCCCGCCCATTTTAGACCCCCGCCCCCCGCCTCCCCCTCCAAAGCGTTTTCAAAATATTTTTTTGTATTATTCCATTATCACTAAGGACAAACCTCTCCCCCCCCCTCTCCCGTCCTCTATCCATGTAACGGGACGTCCATACATTACGTAACGGTGTAATATCAAGGGGGAGGTTTCGAGGATTTATACAACAAAAAGTGTAACGGAAATGTATTAGGGTGGAGGGGGTCTAAAAATATAAATGTTTTGTTACGTAATGCAAGAACGCTCCCTTAATATTTTAATGGTTTTGGGCAATTTACAGAACACGTGGAAGTTTTAGAAGGGAGGTATGGAGCTTCAAGTTTTCAGGAGATCTGAAATTTATAAATAAAGTGCCCATATCGTTTGTTCATGGCCCCTAAGGGGTGATCTGCAAACAACGTAACTTATTTTGTTGATTTTTGTGCTTTTTAAATTAAATTTGAGGAAATAATAAAACTGTTTGCCTGCGCAACATAACATTTTTAATTGCGGACAACGAAACGTTGCATACAACTTATTTAAGTAAGGATTCGTCCATCAACAGAGTGACAAAAGTTTGCAAAAAAAAAACAATCGAATCACGTGTTTTTTAGTGTTTTTAAAATGAAATTCACTGTAATTTGACTTACATAAGGGTGTGGGATAAAAAAAATCTTTGCGTTGTATTAGAATGAACCCTCACGTAAATCAGTTTATCATAAAGGGGCCATCCAGTAACCACGTGATTACTTTTTTGAAAGTTTTAGAATTTTTCCCCCTTGTGAACATCGGTCTATTTTGATTTGTTCAACAAGTTTCATAATTATTTTTTTTCGAGTTGCATACAAACTTAAGTGACGGAATTTGTGAAAGACCCATGTACAATTCTTCTATAAATATGCTCGGAAAAATTATATAAAAAATATAAAATAATTAGTACCCTTTTATCTTCAACAACCAACTACGCATACACCTTTTTTGCCATGTGACCAATGTGATTTAAAATTTCGTGACGTTGCAACGCAAACTTAAAACCGTTGTAACTTTGGATCTAGACAACCAATTAAGTCGCTCTAGGTTGCATTTGAAAGCTCTTTCCAAGTACAAAGAGCATCCGAAATATCAAAATGATTGAATGTTTAGTTTTTTGTTGACATAAACAAATGTCCCTTTTTCGTGACGTTGCAACGCAATAAAATGGTAAACTTACACTAGTTTGAAAAAATACTTAACTTAAGATAAACTGCAAACCCATGACATTTCCGTTTAGTACAACTAAAAACCTACAAAATGCAATCAAAAGAATAATTTTTGGATTTTATTTCGCTGAAAGCCAGGAGATTTTAGAAAAATGTTTTGAAACGATGATTTAAACGAATTGATGCATCACTTAACGAACTTGTACAAAATGATATTCAAATGATCAATTAATGAACACCATGATTTTTGAAGCTTCAAGTAGTCTAGAATCGAGGAAAAATATCCAAATAGCTCATACACGCTTTTCAAAATTTCATCCTAAGGTGTACATTGCCGGAGAATGTGTCATTTACAGTTGAGTAACGGAAAATGGCAGAGTTTTTAAAACTTTTTTAGTGTTTTTCGATGAAAAATACGTTTTTTCGGAATTCTGAGTACATCATGAAATCGGGCGTCTAATTTTACATAAAAGTCCCTTTGACACCAAATTTCTATCTCATTTTCGCATGTTCAAAAATTGAAGGGGTCGTACCGCCCCTCCGTCACGAGATATCAAAAAACGGACCTCGGATTCGTGATCAGGGACAAAAGTTACCCCTTAGGACAAAGTTTCACGCAATTCGAAGAGGGGTCGGGCAACTGCTGTGTGAGTTGGCGGAGAATTGGGTACTAAAGTCCTATGTCAATTTTTATGTACAACGGTAAAAAACACGATTAAAAACCATTTCTGATCACTTTTTTTTTTCATTTTAATGCATTTTTTTTTTTGACAAGACAACATTTTTTCGATGGATTAACTATGGTCCCCTTGGAACGATCTGTCATGTAGGAGCTTTTCTGTCAAGAAGGACCGCGAGGTTAATTTTTCAAAATTGATTTAAAAATCCATTTTAAACTCTTTGTGGTCGTACAAAGGGTCATTGTACTCAGAAAAATAAGCTTTATCGCTGTAAACAATAATATCAGCAATCTAAGCTTTATTTTAGGACCCAATTACCCATTAAGGAGAAAACGTATTACGCACTTAGATTTTTTTTTACCGAATTCAGTAGTTGGAAAATCGGTAAACCATCTGTCAAAATGAACAAAATTTTAACGAATTTCAGTTGTACGATAAACAATAAGGCTGGTACAAATATTTTTAAAAGTTTTTGTCACCCCCCCCTTCAAAATTGGCCCGAAAAATCAGGGGGCAAAAAAAATATTTTTACAATAAACTTCAAAATTTCAATGAAAATTCAAGTGCAACCAGCTGAAATCAAATTAAAATACATTCTCCTGCGTTTAAAATCATTTTTAGCATGTTTGGGTTTATTAAAAAATCTTAAGATTTTTTGAAAATTTTCGATGCAAAATCTTTTTTTTCGATACAATTTTTGTTTTTGTCAGATCTTAGATTTTTTGAAAACTAAAGATTGCAAAACAACTGAACTAGGGTAAAATGCATTTTAAAACACTTTTTTCATTTAAATGTGAAGACTATGGCTTGTTATTTAAATTTTTATATTTTTTTATTTTTTTGCCCCCCCCTTGACCTCGGCCAGGGCCGAGGGACAAAAACTTTTTTAAATATTTGCATCGGCCTAATGAATTTCTTTACAAAATTTCGGTAGGTTTTTACCACTAGCGTGCCCAGGGTGGGGCAACATGGGGCAACTGCCCCACCATCCTCAGAAATTTGTTCTAGTTTTGGTCAGGGGGTGTCCACAAATGACGTATTTTTCAAAACGTCCATATTATTGCCCCACCTTCCTCAAAGAGCTGGGCACGCTAGTGGTTTTTACCAAATTCGATAATTTTCGGTAAACCGAAGTGTTCAGCAGTTGAAAATTTAGTAAACTTTACCAAATTCGGTAAAGAATCTAAGTATGTGTGAACGAAATGACGAAAAACATAACGCTAGGGTGGAGTAATTCTCACTCTTCCACCGACGTGCCTTTCAAGTGACGATGCTATGAGAAGGACTTATTCTATCGCATTTGCTTTTTCCAAACGGTACCCGGCGACAAAAAAGACCAAGACCAAACTCTTTGTGATATTGAAGGCTTTCGGTACATTTTAGACTCTGTATCAACACTACCGCCCGGGTTTTCCAATAAAAACGCATAAAAGCTATACTTTTAATTTTTGTTTTAATTCACAAATCGCTTTATCCGTCATAGGTCTATGTTTAATTTATTACTTGATTAGAAGCTCTCGCGCTCTCTTTTTCTCCTTTTTTTATAATTTCATCCATTTTGTCTCCTCTTTCTTCTTCTTTCTTGCACTTTCTTCAAAGAGACAGGAAAAGGAAGAAAAATGTTTTCCATTTTCTTTTCTTTTTTTCACTACGTGCCCCACCTACAAAAATTCCCCCTACTTTGCAATCTTTCCGGTTCGACTTCGTTCTTGTTTGCTGCCTTTTTCTGGTTTAATTTTCTGTCACACGGAATAGCTACAACCGAATATCGATCGTACGCGTCTCGTTTGACTGAATAGTTTTATGTTATTTTGGAGATAAGTTGCGTTCTTTCATTCTTTTTTTTTTCATTTCAGAGCATATCGCTAATTTCTATATATTCATGCGTTTTGATTACCCCAACCTTTCTTTTGCCGGGATTGACTCTGTGTATAACGAATGCATCTTGTTCGGAGTGTTTTTGTCTTGCATGTTACATACTTTTATGTTGGATTTTTTTTTTTCATGAACACGGAATGATGAGCTAGTGTTCGTCCAGCCTATGGTATGATTACGTGGATGTTTTTTTTGTTGTATTTTGCTTTTTTGTGTATTCAATTTTACGTGAGAGTATGTTCTTTTTTAATTGATATTTTACTTAGTTACAGTCGCTCTTTTCTGATTTGACTTTTTACATGCTAATTTTACGATTTGGTATAGGTTCACTCACTTTCCTAACAATTCATACAGTATTTGTTTTATACGGCTCGTTAGGTCAACCATCATACAATGATTAGTTTCTTTAGTACTTCACAATAAGAATGTGGATAATAAAATGTGTGTGTGTTTGTGGTTTTGAGTTTTTTAATGTCGTTAAAGAATGTGTGCACCACCTGCGGGCAATGCAAACATAGATATTGGAGTAAACCACGGTAGCAGGTAGGTTCTGTACAGGAGTGTGGTTTTAAAGATTTTGTTTTAAACGATTCACATGACACGATGATGACGTTCGGAATAAGATGATTTTCAAAAAAGTAATTATCAAAAACGGTTTCGCAAAAATGCACTGTTTAATACCATCATTAGAACTATTTAAACGCAAAGATGTTGTTCCATGCATACGAAAAGACGCTCGTGTCGTTCGTTGATTCAAGTCCAAACTGAGGAAAAAAAGATGGACTTGAATCAGTCTTATTGTAACTCCATTTACTCATGCTCGCTACAATTGAATTAGATTCCACTCCGCATACAAAAGAAGGCGTTCACGGAACAAAAGCAAACCCATCTCGCCCACGCACGTTTGCTTCCCTGTATTTTGGATCTACCAATAAAGTACACAATTCATTTCGCTTTCATGTATTGGAATTGATTTTTCCACGCTCTACGACTACGTGCATTCTCTAGTTCCACTTATTGTATTTGTTTTGCAATAATTTCGATCCAATGTTTTTTTGTTTGTGTCGTTTCACCAGTCTAGGGCCGATTAATTGTTGTTGTTATTCTGTTGCTGGAAAACTCCGTTTCCGTTTTGTGCTGTCGATTTTTTTTTTTCACATATACCTTTTTTCATCGTTGAGGATTTTTTTTGCAAAAAGAGATAATCATAAAATACTCTCTCCGGCAAAGTCGCATTTGCATACTCCTAAGTATCTTCTCTCGCACAGACTGCTACTCAAGGTGGTATTCTATTGCGGGAAACTTTGTTTGCAAACGTGTCAAAACAGAGTTTTTTTTACTGTTTCCAAACTGGTTTCCCACAAACTAACTTTCACATGGAAAAAACTGTGTTCTTTTGTGGTCGAATCTTTTCCGGAAGAGATCCGGAAAAAAAGAACCGACAGCAAGCTTGAACTGGTTTGACGTTTGCTGATGGGCCGAAAATATTGGTTATTTCTCCGCTGGTAAAGGGAAATTCTAGAAATTTATTTGAGATGTACTATAAATATAGCTTATACATAGGACCTTTTCAAAAAATCTCTAGAATTAATGTTTTGCATTCGAACAAAAGAGAAGAGAAGAAGATAAGCTTGTAGTAATATCGATAATATTAGCTCCATTGTTATCGATCACCGATAAAATCATCGGTGATAGTTTACAAAAAACCTTATGACAAGCTTATTAGAACGTTTGAATTCAAACGAAACCCTCTCCAATTTTAATAACTTTGAGTGAGTCATATTGTTGCTAGAGCAGAGATAAAATTATCTCAAAATTTAAACTTTGTTCATGAAACTGAGACTAGGTGAAAAACGGCAAAGAAAATATTTTCCGAACTTCCAGAAGAACATCGTTTTGTTTACAAACATTGTTCTTCTACGAAAATGACAGGTTACTCATCGACTTGTGACGTTTCACCTGCAAGTGTAGTAATGAACTCAAAGATCTGCCTGATCATCCAGAATTTTGAAATATGAGTTTTTTTTACCGATATGTTCTTCATGAGAGCGAAGAGTCTTTGAAAAATTCTCTCAGTAAGTGTCAAACTCAAACGTAAAGAAACTCACTCCTTATTGAGTTTATCAAAAATTCAATTCAATTCGGTTTTATTGGTGAATAATCAAGATACAATAAGTTCTTTTGAGGTTCATTACAGAGTTTTGGAGTTCCTTTCAGCTGTGTGTTACATCATAATCCATTTTCGAACAATTGTTGCTTGTAGTTAAAGGGTTACCGAAAGTAAGAAAAAGATAAGAAAAAAAACTTACTAAAATTGCAAGGGAAAAGGGATAGAAATAGAGAAAGTTTATCAAAAAGAATTTAGAATTTGTACAAAACAAAATACTGTTATTTTCTAATGAAACTTTTTTAAATTCATCTTTAAAAAATGCAAAATGTGTCAAGCGAAGTCCAACTTTGTTTCGATTATTTCGGAATAAATTTTGCTTAGATTGTATCAAACAAAAAAAAAAAAAAAACCATGACTTTAAACCTGTGAATCGTCGAAGTAAGCTGTCACATCACCTTTTAAAATCAATGCCTTGGTAAACAAATTCTTTGTTTTTCTCCAAATATGTGTTTTCAAGAGTACTGTATTTTCAAAAAAATGTATTTAATTTGCAAACATTCTCAAATATTTCAAATTTGCCAAATTTTTTTTTGTAGCATTCATTTTTTTTCAGCACGGGTTTGACAAAGCCTCGTTGGATAGATAAAGAAAAGTGCTGAAAAATCGAGCTTTGCATTTGAATAACATTTTTCAGTTAAATCACGACCTAATCCAGATAGATAACAACACGAATAAAAGTAATTAAATTTGGCTCCATAAAGTTTACTGGTAGCAGGCCTGGGATGTACCTGCGATATACCGCGAAGTGGGACCAAAAATTAAATGCCAGTGTTCTCTCTGTGTTACTCTGTGATGAAACGTTTGTTTTTTTTTCGCTTTAGTTCGGCGTCCTGCCAATTGAAAAAAAACATTGCCGAAAAGTCTTTTCGATACAATTGGGTCCTAAAATGAAGCTTATATTGCTGATATTATTGTTTACAGCGATAAAGACCACAAAGAGTTTAAAATGGATTTTTAAATCAATTTTGAAAAATTAACCTCGCGGTCCTTCTTGGCACAAAAGTTTCTACTTGACAGCTCGTTCCAAGGGGACCATAGTTGATCCATCGAAAAAATGTTGTCCTGTCAAAAAAAATTTTTGCATTAAAATGAAAAAAAGTGATCAGAAATAGTTTTTAATCGTGTTTTTACCGTTGTACATAAAAATTGACACAGGGCTTTAGTACCCAATTGCTGGAAACTTGAGCTTCTCAGTACTCAAATGAGTGCTACAATGAACTTTTCAGCACTGTTATTCCTGGTGAAGATAAGTCGCTTTAGAATGACAGGAAAAGTAAGTATTATTAAGATAAATTGTTTGTTTGTCTTACACGCTTATGTGAAACTTTAAAGGGTTTTTTTTTTCTAAATTGAATTATTTTATCGTAGAATTTTATGCAAAAAAAATCAATTTAGTAAAAGTTTTTAAAGTTGGAAGGATTTTCATTGAATCAATTCTTCACAAATATTTATGTTAATCATTATCAAAAATTAATAAAAATTATCGAATCGCCGATGGACGATACAATTATATCATTAATAGTATGGTTTTCCTTGTCAATGTTGGTGATAATTTCATCGATTACTAAACTTGCAATGGAGAGAGAATATTTAACGTCTCTTTTAAGAAAATTTAGCATGCCAATTAAAACATAAATTAAAAATTGCACTAGCTATCAGTTTTTAATAGCTTTTAGACGCAACCAAGTAGATCACAACAAAATTACACTGCAAACACATAAAATTTCTGCGTTTTCAAATGAGTTTGATGCAGTTGTGAATGCAATATAGTTAGTCGGTGGTAAATATCAATGTGTTACGCTGAAACAAAGGGCGAAACTCGAACAAAACCGACACCAATAGGTTTCTAGTAAGTTTGTACGTAGGAAGAAAATGTATGACATTTGGTTACATTTGCTTTAAACTGCACTCGCACTGCAGTTTTACTGTTTCAAAATAAGAGAATTGCATTAATATCAAGCATGCAATTTAAAACTGTTTCATTTTGCTAAAATCGCTGGCCGGATTACGAGATTTGCTTTGTATCCACCACATACCATATTACTACAGTTACACTGCGCTCTGCTTTGCTATTTTTTTTATTCTTTTGTTATAACCATTCATGTACTATTTTGAACGCCTAGAAGCTGCACCATTGTATTTTGAGTTGTTTTTTATGTTATGTAATCTGTGTAAGTGCTTCTTTTTCCTCTATTTCAAAGCGGGAGTTTAATATATTTGATATATTTTTATGCCTTTTTAAGAAAAGCATGATTGGGATTTTTTTTTCTATTTGCGATACATGTTTTGTTTTTTGTTGTGAGGAATAGATGTATGTAATAGGTTGCCTTGCTGAGTAGGATGAATATTTTCTCACGATTTATTATAAAGAGCGCTCTCTCACACAATCATGGTGTTCGAATAGAGCTGTCTTTCCCATTAGAACACCATCGGATAAAACAATTAAAATTTCTCTTTTGTTTAGCTTAGAAAACAGAAAATATGTAACTCTGGACAATCGCTGTCGCGTGTCGTCCTTCGGTCGATTGATGAATAAATAAATATATCAAACAAGGGACATTTAGCTTGCAACAGTATTTCGAGGGTGGTTCAAAAAATTGTTCTGCCTTAATTAGTCTTTTTCTTTTGTCTAGCTTAATGTTACATACGCCCCCGCTCGTGAGTGTATGTTGCCTTTTTTGCGTTATAAATAAAAATGATTTAAAAAAACGCACACGCTTACCCAACAGCAACAAGCTTAGGTTCCGTTGGCCTTCGGCAGGGGCCGCACAAGGTACAGCTTCTCGCCCTGCTTGTTGGTGTAGATGGGTGCTCTTTGGTAGTGGTCCACCAGCTGGTCCAGCGTGTGGAACTTTCGCTGTCCGATGCAGTACATGTTACCTTCGACGTGGACGCGGAAGTGCTTGTTGCGGCCGGGCGCTTTCAGCGATACGGAGTAGTCACCGAGCTAAAAAGGGACAAGGGAAACGAAACATTCAAATAACGAGCTCGAAACGTGTTTCAGACGTAGGACTACGAAGGATAGCATTGCACTGGATCAGGTTTCAGTGTTTCCGGTTATCCAAACTATGAACAATTACTAGTCTGGATTACTGACAGGTTTTGTAGTCGGCAGAACTATGTTTCCTCGTAATCAACAGCACTGATTTCTTGGTGGAGGCTTACGCGTGTGGCCAAGAGCAACACCGATTTGATGTTCGAGATGAAGATCCGTAGTTTAGTACGCAAGCTGAATTGGTTTGATGGCCACAAGGCCACGCCACGAAGACCTGCAAAGGCACCTTTGACTTTCTTGATCCGCGTGGATATGTCAAGCTTGGTACCACCACCAGGTGCAATCTGACTACCAAGATACTGGAAAGTATCTTGGCGACCTTCTCAACTTCTTCATCAGCTTGTTCTGCGTGTCGTTTTCTCTTTGCGAGAACAGCACACTGTTATTAGCAAAGCCGATGTCGTTGCCAATGAAAACCGCGGTATGCGATCTACGCACTGACAAGACAACCTTGCAGAGAACTTTCAAAGTTATGCACAGTAGCATGATGCCAAGCCAGTTGTTGGTGCGATCCCTCTTGTACCTTCAACAAATTTTCCTGCATGCAGTGTTCCAGATTTTGCTGAACAATCGATGCAACATCCGAGCTGCGAACCAGGTGGCATATTTGAGCGTTTCTGTGGAGATCTGATCTATCCCTAGCACTTTTACAGACTTCGTACGCTTAACGGCTCCTTCAATCTCGCTTAGGATAGGGAGTCTCACTATACAACACAAGGTTTTTGCCTATGAGCAAGTCCTTAGCGTCCTGATACGTGTAGGCTACTACTTCAGTTGAGTGTTTGCAATAGGATGAACTCCGCAAGTTCTGCAACGGCTTCGTAAGAATGTCTGCCAACATCTCCCACTCGGACAGTACTGCAGATCAATCATCTTCATCTCCTTCATGTCACGAACGTAGAAGTATCTGATTTCGATGTGCTTCGCCCGCTTCTCGATAATGTTGCCGTACACGAGCTTGATGCAGCTTTGATTGTCCTTTTAGATCGGCACAGCTCGGTTGATCTTGATCCCGAACTTGTCCAGCAGTTCAGCTTCCTTTGATGACAGCGCTACGCAGCTCTGCTTCCGAGAGCCCCAGCTGACGAGTCCGCCGCCATAACGCACCAGATAATCAGAGTTGGATTTCCGGTCCCGATGGACGCCTGCCAAGTCCGCATCCACGTACATCTCCAGTCCTGCACCGGTAGATGCAGTTTGTGGTCGCTCGTCCCTAGCAAGTAGCGTAGCACTCGTTTGCCTCTTGCCAATCCAGCTTCGTCGGACGACTCGACATCAGCAGACCTCCAATCAGATAATCGGTGTTTTTAGGTAGCTGATCGTTCTCGCCTAGAGACCGAACTACTTCAGTTGAGTGTTTGCAATAGGATGAACTTTATGTTGGATTGTCGTCCCATTACACCTCCGACTCCCCTAAACGTTGTCTATTATGATCAGCTCTTCGTCGTCTTCCATTACATAATCGTACCCATCAAATCGTAGCAATCTGCAGTTCCATGTTCCGAGTTTTCAATCGATATCCTTTTCGTGCCCATATCTGCGCCGTAGTCCTACGTCGTTCATTGCCGCAAAAAAAAAGAAAAGAACCAAAACTCACATTTGTTTCACTATCCCGGATCAGATAGTCGCCGTCGTGGCCGTGCGTGTTCAGCACCGTGTCGCACTGACTCCGCGTGATGGCACCGTAATACCAGCTCTTGCCGGTAAGCGGCGGCCGGTCCAGCTGCTGGGAGTTGTTGTTGTTGCTGTTGGCCGAGCTCGAGTTGTTGTTATTGGTGGCCTGGGACGGGTCGTTCGGCCGCCGGTCGAGCGAGTCGGGCCCGCTGCCGTTGTTGCTGCGGTACGGCTGGGCCAGATACTCGGACAGCTCCTGGAGATAGTTGCGCGGCACCAGGCCGATCTGGCCGTTGTTGTTCCGGGCCTTGTACCTGCAAGGGGGTTAAGGTGGGTTGAGCGGGGATTTGCTGGTTGTACGGGAGGGGACACTTACCACTCGGGATCTGTGACGGGTCGATCCAGGATCTCCAGGCGATCGCCCTTCTCGAAGGACAGCTCCGTGTCGTTGTTTGAGTTGAAAGAGTACAGCGCGACCACAATGTCCAGCACGTTTTCCGCCATGGCGTACGTGTGGACCGTGTCGTCTTCGGTTTCCTCCGTGGTGTAGTTGCTGGGGAACCAGCCGGTCGCGGAGCCGCTCTGGCCACGCCACCAGCCGTCGTTGGACTTTTCCAGGATCAGTATTCGCGTTCCTTTGATCAGCGAGAGCTCGTCCTGCTGTTGCGCTTGGTAGTTATACTTTACTATGGCAGTTCCTATGGGTGTGGAAGCTGGAAGGAAGAAAGATCGTTAGATATTCGTCAAGAACTTGCGCCGGAGAGGTCAGGAAATCTTACCAACGGCTTCGGAAGGATCCGGCGGCAGTCGCCTGCTCATGGTCGGGCTGTCCACCTGCCGCGAGGGGGAACAGTTTGGAAGAGTTTTGCTGCCAGAGGAACCCTTCTTCACTTTCTTCTTGAAGCTGTCGAACAGCGAAACCGACTTCTTCTCCTTCTTAACGTAATTGCTCGGGACGTATCCCGACTGGTTGTGGGAGTTCTGGACGCGCCACCAGTGTTTGCTGTCGTCCAGCAGTAGATAGCGTTCGTTTTTCCTAAGATCCAACTCCTGAGCACCTTGTGCGGCGTAATCGTACTTGGCTACCACGTAGCACACATCCTCTGTGGAAAAAATAACAAAGAGTAAGTCATGTGAGCAGAGTAGAAACATCTACAAAACACTCACCTTGCTTGATGCTGCCTGCCATTTCGAGATTTTTAATGTTATGACAGAGCTTTGTTCGTAGAAAACCACTTTCTCTTCAGATCCAACTATTCACTTACAAGCTAATGACTAAGATTCTGTGTCTGGTTATCAAAATTGATCAGTGTTTGCAGTTTTACATCTACGTTCTAGCTACTTCTCCAAGACCGAAGGAATCCGGCTCATTCTACGATTCGGTCGCGATCTGCTGCGTACGATCATTGTTTCAACATTGTTCTAGTTGTGATGCGTTGTTTCGTAATGGTCTGAAAAAAAAAAACATAAAAACAATAATTAAAGGGATTGAATCAAATAAGCTCAAGTCCGGAATGAGTTGTAATGACATCATGTGTGCAGACTAGACTGTCCAAATAAACGTAGAAAGGTCAAGAGAAGTACCACATTCGTAGCCGAAACAGCTTGAACGTGACAAAACAATAACAAAATGAAGCTCACTTGTGATAATGATGTGTTCCATTCTTGAGCACATTAAACGAGACCACCTCCTGATATCTCCAACTACTTGTTTTACAAGCCCCAATCTAAAACAATCATTACTCCCAACCCTTTTCCTACGAACCCACACTTGAAGAACTACTCAAGGGATCAATACTGGTGACAACAACCTCTTCCACGAATTAGCAAAAAGAGGAAGACGAAAGAAAAAAAAATCATCACAACAGCTCAGGCCGCTCAGTAACACAGTAAAAGGACGAAAAATATCCACCCCAAGTTTTACACAGCAAATAAACAGCAAACTAGGCTCCCGCCGCTCACACACATACCATGAAGAACACAGACACGGGGGCGCGTTAAAGTGCAACGCCGCCAACCCCGGCAGGACAATATATCGAGCTAAACATTTCATTAGGGCACAAAACCAAAACGGGATTATTCCACTATTCCATTCATTAGTACACTCCCTACATGCCCTCCAAGAATCAGATTGATAACAAACAATTTTCTATTGAAAAAATCAAAAACTCAAAAGGGCCCATAACAATGTTCACTCCGAACCAGAAAAAAAATTCAATTGTGCCCTTTTCTTTTTCGTTAGTTTTTCGTAGTTGAGGAACTTTCTATGTTATAAAGTGAAGTTTTCATACATTCTTAACACTAATTCACTTCAAAACAACGTTTGGTTTACGTTTCACCAAAGATTTCTGCAGAAAAAAACTTCTTCGAAACACAATATTTAATACGGTCCCGCGGATGCTGTTCAGTACACCTTTGAAGATTTTTTATGTTTCACATGCCTTATTCTCACCATTCGATCACAAAACTTCACCAATTAACATAATGTTCGCTGAATTCCTCATTATTTCTAACTGAACAAAAGGTCCCATAAACATCATTCAAAACAACAATCGGATGACAGTGCTTTAGTGCCCTTTCAATTCTCTTCGAAATTGCATCTAGAAAGGGCCCATTATGAACAACAGTTGGAAAGTTAAAAGGGCCTAATAACGAGATTTTTTTAAATTATGAGTTTTATTGCGAAAATTGTTGGAGATAACCGAGTAGGCCGGTGCTAACGAAGAAGAAGGACTGCAAGTCAACAGTTAATTAGTGTCATTACCTGAATAAACTCCAAACCCTACAGACGTGTTTCTTTCACTCTCTTCAATAACCAAGTGGTTATGGGCCCAGAGTAGGAAGTTTGGAAGATTCTAGAAGTTAAAAATTTCTCAAGAAGTTTCAAGAAGTTTTGCTGGTCAAGATGGTTCTACCGAACGTTTCCGGAAGCGGCGACGGCGTGCAGACGAATCCCCCAGGCTCCAGTTCAAGTCTAGCCGGGTTACCCCCGATTCAACGGCTGATTGGACGCGAAAACTGGTCAACCTGGAAGTTCGCGGTCCAGATGTACCTGGAACACGAAGAACTGTGGGAAGTCGTGCAGCCAACCCCGAACGCCGACGGAACGTTGCCAGCAGTGAACGCCAAGCTGGACCGGAAAACGCGAGCGAAGATCGCGATGCTGGTCGATCCGGAGAATTTCGTCCACATCCAGGAGGCGAAAACGGCGCGCGAGGCGTGGATGAAGCTGGAAGAGACGTTCGGAGATCTCGGACCGGAGCGGAAGATTGGCCTGCTGTGCAAGCTCATCAACACGAAGCTTGTGAACTGCAGCTCGATGGCCGACTACGTCAACCGGATCGTGACGACGTCGATGCAGCTGCGAGGGATCGGATTCAACGTCGACGAGGAGTGGGTTGGAGCTCTACTTCTCGCCGGTTTGCCGCCGGAGTACAAGCCCATGGTGATGGCGATCTCAAATTCCGGATTGCCGATCAACGGGGACGTGATCAAGACGAGACTGCTGCAAGAGGTCGAGGAACCGCCAGTCACGGTAGCCCTGGCAACGAAGGACAAGCGGTATCCCACCAAACAAGCGGCAGGTCAGTCGAAAGGACCGAAGTGTCGGTCTTGCCACAAGTTCGGGCACATCGCCAAGGATTGCCAAAGCAAGAACCGACTAGGAGGAAAAGGACAGAGCGCCCTAAGCACCGTTCTGTCCACGATTGGCGCAGCTGAAGAAGACGAGTGGTATTTCGACTCTGGAGCGACCTCGCATCTGACGAAGGACAGAGGTCTGCTGGAGAATCTGCAAGACGGTAGCGGAACGGTGACGGCAGCCAACAATGGTGCCATGAAGGTGGTGGCCACAGGGGACGCGAAGCTGAAAGCAAGCTGTTGCCCTGGTAGCCCAGCCCTCGATGTCCGCAACGTGCAGCTGATTCCGGAGTTAACCACGAACCTGCTTTCCGTAAGTCAAATAGTTGAGAAGGGAAACACGGTGATCTTCGACAAGCGTGGCTGCCAAGTAGTGAACCCGGATGGAGATGTGTTTGCAACCGGAACCAGGGTGAACAATCTCTTCCGATTCGACGCTGAGAAGCAATCCCGAGCGATGGTGTGTCGAGAATCTGGACAAGCGGAGCTGTGGCACAAACGGATGGGTCATCTGAACGTGCACGGACTGAAGCAGCTCAAGAATGGTTTGGTAACCGGCATCAAGTTCAGCGACGACGGCATCAGCGATTGCAAGGTATGTGCCCTCGGGAAGCAGACGAGACTACCGTTCGGGAAGGCCGGGTCAAGAGCTGAAGAGCTGTTGGAATTGGTCCATTCCGACATCTGCGGACCCATGGAGGAGACGTCGATGGGAGGCAAGCGATATTACATCACCTTCATTGATGACAAGTCGCGGCGCATCCACTTCTACCTCCTGAAGACCAAGTCAGCAGAAGAAGTCCTGGCCGTGTTCCGGGAATACCACTGTCTGGTCGAGAGGCAAACTGGACGCAAACTGAAGACAATCCGAACGGACAACGGTAAGGAGTACATTAACCGCATGTTCCAGGATTATCTGAAGACGAATGGGATTCGGCACCAAACGACGGTTGACTATACGCCCGAGCAAAACGGGATGGCCGAGCGAGTCAACAGATCCATCGTCGAGCGCTCCAGGTGCATGCTCTTTGAAGCGAACCTACCGAAGCGGTTCTGGGCAGAGGCAGCATCCACAGCGGTGTACCTGCTGAACCGATCACCGACGAAGGGACACGCGAAGACCCCGGAGGAAGTCTGGTCTGGCAAGAAGCCGGATTTGTCTCATCTGCGCATCTTTGGAACATCGGTCATTGCTCATGTACCGAAACAGAAGCGACGTAAGTGGGATGCCAAGGCGGAGGAATGCGTTCTAGTCGGTTACGAGGAGGACACCAAAGGTTACCGAATCTTCAACAAGACGACCCGGTCGGTCACGGTCAGCCGAGACGTGAGGTTCATCAGCGAAGGAGAAACGAGTCACGCAGAAGTTGCGGCCACTGAGCAAGGTGCCGTGTACGTGAAGCTGGATTTGCTGGAATCGCCGGCACAACCTGGTACGGACGGTACTAGGACGACGCCAACCGGGCAGCAGCCGGAGCTGTGCCAACCCGGGCCAAGTCGTGAGCCGGACATTCCGTCGGATCAAGAGGATCAGTTCGAGGACACCTCGGATGACGAAACGTCCGGAGAATCGAGCTACGAGACAGTCGAAGAAGATCCAGCAGACGTGACAGTGACGCTTTCTCCGGCGCTCCCTCCACGCACATCTTCAAATCCACCCATGTCACAGGTGTTGAGGCGAAGTGGTCGGGAGCGCGCGTTACCAGGCAAGTTGAAAGATTTTGATTTGGGCAACAAAGGTGTACCCCGATCCAATGTTTCAGACAACCCCGGCTCTGGACCTGCGCCGGCAGACGATCGACAAGGCCTGATTGCAGCTGGACGTCCAAGGAAGCGGCTGAACAAAGCGAGCAGCTGTACTGACGATCCATGTACCGTGGGCGAGGCGCTTGGCGGTGGGCAATCTGCGCAGTGGACGGCTGCGATGCAGGAGGAGTACGACTCACTGATGAAGAACGGTACGTGGGACCTGGTGGACCCACCCCCGAACCGTAAGATCGTCGGCTGCAAATGGATTTTCAAAACGAAGCGTGACTCGGAAGGCGCAGTGGTTCGTCACAAGGCCCGATTGGTCGCACAGGGCTTCACGCAGAAGTACGGGTACGACTACGACGAAGTATTTGCGCCCGTGGTGCGACAGACGACTTTCCGGACTCTCCTGGCCGTAGCTGCGAAGCGGAACATGGTGGTGAAGCAGTATGATGTCAAGACCGCGTTTCTCAACGGCGATCTTGAGGAGGAGATCTATATGCGCCAACCACCAGCGTTTGTTGCGGACGGCGACGAGCGGAAAGTGTGCAGACTCAAGAAAAGTCTTTACGGCCTCAAGCAAGCAGCCAGGTCGTGGAACAACAAGCTGCACACCGTACTCGCCAAACAAGGATTCACTAGGTGCAAGGCGGACCCCTGCCTGTACAAGAAGGTGAAGGCGAACAAGTGCTGCTACGTACTGGTGTACGTCGACGACTTGATCGTGGCCAGCGATGCGAGTGGACTCCATCAAGAGCTGGTAGCTGCACTGGAGAAGAATTTCGAGATCAGTCAACTGGGCGACATCCACTACTATCTCGGAATTGAGGTCGAGCGCGATGACCGAGGTGACTTCTTCATCAACCAAGCGAAGTACATCAACCAGGTCGTCGTGAGCAACGGTCTGGGCGATGCGAAGGTCTCCAAGATGCCTCTGGACCCTGGGTATCTGAAGCTAGAAACAGAAGGAGAGCCATTGCCGGACAACGTCGAGTACCAGAAGGTGGTCGGACAGCTGCTGTACCTGTCGGTGAACACGAGACCGGACATTTCCGCAGCGATTTCGATACTGAGCAGGAAGACAGCTGCACCGACTCAAACGGACTGGACCGAGCTCAAGCGGATCATCCGGTACCTGAAGGGGACCAGCCACTATCGTCTGCAGGTGAGCAAGACTGATGAACGAGCTGGACTGATCGGATACTCGGATGCAGACTGGGCGGAGAGCACCGCGGACAGGAAGTCGAACAGCGGACAGATATTCCTGTTCAACGGTGGGACGATCAGCTGGAGCTGTCGCAAGCAGACGTGCGTCGCGCTGTCAACGGCGGAAGCAGAGTTCATCGCGTTGGCTGAAGCGACACAAGAAGCTTTGTGGCTGAAGCGATTGCTGGAGGATCTGGACGAGGACGGCGCAGTGACGGTCAACGAGGACAACCAGAGCTGCCTCAAGATGTTGGAGAAGGAGAAGTTCAGCAACCGCACCAAGCACATCGCGACGAAGTACCACTTCATCCGGGACGTGAAGGAGAAGGACGAGGTGAAGTACATCTACTGTCCAACTGAAGAGATGGTAGCAGACATCTTGACGAAGCCACTACCAGGAGTCAGGATGTCCAAGCTGGCAGGAGCGTGCGGATTAGCACCAGCACCTCGAGGAGGAGTGTTGGAGATAACCGAGTAGGCCGGTGCTAACGAAGAAGAAGGACTGCAAGTCAACAGTTAATTAGTGTCATTACCTGAATAAACTCCAAACCCTACAGACGTGTTTCTTTCACTCTCTTCAATAACCAAGTAAAATCAACATAAATTAAGAAGCATTCAAGCAGAGTTGAGGATAATGATGTGTTTTATCGTATCATAAGTAAAAATACCATCAGTCAAGCTTCTTTTTTAAATAGGAATTGAAACAAGTTGTCCATTTTTTGCAAGCGATTTTCTCGAATCGCGGTTTTTGCTTTTGTGCCCTAATGAAATGTTTGGCTCGATATTTACCTCTTCTCTCTGGTGCTTCTAAGAGAGTAGCAGCAGTACTAGCCATAGACGGGTGCACTTCAGCTAACCTGCTCAAACGGGGCACGTATAGGCTACTTCAGGGATGGCCGGTGAATGGGCAGTGTTGCCAGCGTTGCATGGTTTATTTAATGAATGGATAATGAAGCAGCAGTCATTAGCTAAAAAGTTGAATGAAGCGCATAACCTTAATTATAATAAATAAAAGGCTATGTGTGCGAATGATAACCATTAGAAGTCCTTCCTACAAAATCGCTTCTCAGCAATCTGATTGTGGAGAAATATAACAGGATCTAGAAGTTCTTTTTATAGCATTGTAGCTCGGAAGGCACAATAACTGGTATGAATTAATGCGATTATTTAAGTCCTCCCCATATCAACGCATCTCGGAAAAGGCATCAGAAACTGTTGAAGATTACCGAACAGGTCGATGCTATCTGGCACAGAAGGACTACAAGTCCTTCGTAAAATTATGGCATTACTTCCATTAACTCCACTAGCGTGCCCAGCTCTTTGAGGAAGGTGAGGCAATAATATGGACGTTTTGAAAAATACGTCATTTGTGGACACCCACTGACCAAATTTAGAACAAATTTCTGAGGATGGTGGGGCAGTTGCCCAATGTTGCCCCACCCTGTGCACGCTAGTGATTAACTCAAACCCATACAGACTACTCTCTTTAGCAACCGATGGTTAGAAAGATTTTCCAAACCTGCACGTTTTTTTTTTTTTTGTTTTTTTTTTTCAAGGTTGGTAAGATTGTTTCACTGAATCATAAACACCTATTAAAATAATATTTTCAGGTTAGGTTCAAGTTGATTAAAGTATTTTTCTATATTGATGTCTTGAGGGGAGAGCCCGGTTTTCGCTCCATCCGCATTGACTATTTCTTATTCCTGATTTTCTGTTCTTTTTTTTGCTCTTCCTACCATCTGTCTCTTTTATGTCACATCTAACTTCATCGTGCATCTAACTTCATCGTGCCTCTAATGTTGCCATATCAGCACTTTGACGCTCAATTACAGCTCATAAATCGACGGTAACATTTCAAAAGGCATCATGTACATTTTGACACTTTCTGGGTTATTGCATATTCTGAATGTACTCCTAATAAGCTACCTCTCCACCAAAAATGAGCAAAAGTTACTTCAGTAAAGTCTGTTCAATCATGATTTTAAATAAAGTAACATAAACAAAATCTCTGCCATCAGCAGTCCCTGTTTATATAGCCCTGTCAACCTGTCAAACAAAAGACTACATGAACCTCGTGACGAAAAAAAAGCAACATGAACAAAGCGCCATGTACATTCGGCGAAGAAAAACGAATCATAACAAAGCGTCCCCCTCAATGACAGCAGGGTGATATAGACGTTGGTGATTTCAAAAGAAGTTATGTTTGTTTTTCTCAAATAAAATTACGAAAATAATGTTTTATTGCCTTTTTTTTTTTTTTTTTTTTTTGGGAGGGTGATCCAGCCGCACATCGTTGATGTCGAAACCTCTAAACTGGGCCCTCGTCCTGTCACGTCCGTCAGTAGTCTTGTCGTTCATTACAACTAGAACCAGATCTGCCAATGAATTAGTACACTTCGACCAAATAAACACTGACGCTGTATGGATCTGACTCTAGAATAAATGCACAGTTGTATGTTATTCATAAGTCCAAAATGTTCAATTATTCATATAAGTCCAAATATTCATTTGCGGATAACTACCTAGCTTGAATTGAATACAAGATTTAAAGTAACCTATCCGAAAGCTACTCTTATCTCAAATCCCCGACATTTTAATTAATAGCCAAAAAAATCTAGAACGTTTCTTTTAAAACCTGTCTAGCTTATTTAAAAAAAAAAAAAAAAAAAAAAAAAAAAAAAAAAAAAAAAAAAAACAAAAAAAATTAATAACAGTTCATATTTTACAAGTCGTGAATTGAAATAGAGACGACCATTTGATCGTCAGAATTCCAGTAGATCCTCGATTCGCAACAATGGTCGATACAATCATAATCCGACAACCGTTAGTTCAACAGATCAACGAACTTAGTCCGATATCATTTCACTATTGATTGATCGAGACTCT
Organism: Culex pipiens pallens; assembly: GCF_016801865.2. Taxonomy (NCBI): domain Eukaryota; kingdom Metazoa; phylum Arthropoda; class Insecta; order Diptera; family Culicidae; genus Culex; species Culex pipiens. The sequence goes on from NC_068938.1 coordinate 110,841,624, forward strand.
ACGGAAATTTTGACAAATCATAATGGTTTTTATGCTACTTGAATGAAAATCACCGATTCTGATAGAATTACTAAATTCACTGTTACTAATTTTGTCCCTAAATAACTAAAGGCAAAGTATTAAAAGTTGATATTTATAGTTAAAATCTTGATATCAACAGTTTTACAAATAAGTTGTTCAAATGGTAAAAATCAGCAAATTGGATGGAGTTAGGAGCGAGTGCTTAACCTGCCAAACATACGAGATTTCCCCACTATCTTCTAATTTTTCTTTATATATTTTTCATTGTTTTTTCACACTTAATACCTGTATTTATGAGGGAATATTGAACTCGACTTGCTCTCCCCGGTGAACCAATCCTATCCTCTTTTTACACCTGAGCTCCCATCCACTCCGAGATTCGAACTTACGACCTTTGGATTGTGAGTCAAACTACCGACCAGCAAATCTACCGAGGCAGGTTATTTACCAGGGAGACGCTTATCACGCTCGCTAGTACACCACCGACACTGTCTATCTTTACCAATTGCACCAATTATTGTGCAGGATCAAGGCCGTAAAATTTTAATCGATCAGTTCGATGATGCCCGAAGTTTAAAATCGGCAGGAAATACAAACTACGAGATAGTTGAAGAAGATCCATCAAACATGAAAGGGACACTTTTCCAGTCTTTCTCCTTTTTACATTTTTTAAATCAATTTTAAAAGAGTTGAGTTGGCTGTGCCGAGAAACATTAATCGAAGAAAATCGTAGATTCTGAAGGTGTTAACCGTTGAAAGAAGCAGGACTGTTTTTACATGATTATATTTTACTTAAAACTTAACGAAAAGGGATCCAGGGACGATCAAGACGTATCCGAAAATCGATCACCAGTTCGACTCTGTGGTTAGCTCGTGAGGCGGAAGCGTTTCCATAGGGTCTAGGGTCGCTTGGTTCGGTCATTTGCCACCCAAGCAAGTTTCATAACATGATTATAAGCTCAAAACATAGAAACCCTTCTTGTAAATATCGGAGTACAAACGAAAATGTACTAAATTTAGCAGGGCACATTGTGTATGAAATTAATATTTCATATTCCTTTACCGTGTACCAAATCTGGTATCTTCATTAGGCAACTTTTTACAGCAAATCTTTTTTTTTTTTTTTTTCGCAAACACCCAACTTTTCGACAAAAACAACAACACTCACTTTTATGTTTATGCACCCCTTCGCGTGATGATCCGGTGCGTCCGCACCGCTGGCTGTGTGCGTGTGCGCTCTCTCCCCCTTTCACTCACACTAACGCAGCCCGCGTACACCGCCCCGTCTGCTAAAAGCTGAAAGCTGTCCGAACCTTTTTTTTTCCTTCCTCCTTTCTCTCTTGAAGGGGGGTTTGGCTGAAAATAAAATCCACTTTTCCGGCTCGAATTTCACTCCCCGTCCACGGTGGACCACTTCCGGCCGTAGTTGCACTCCCGTTCCGCCGATTGATGCACCACTCGCGACCCGACGCGCCCCGATTCAGTCGGAAAAAATCGAATTTGGTAGCAGGCCTCGAAAAATCACTTTCGCGACGGCTATCGTGGAAAAAGTTCTGGCTGTCAAGTCAAGGTGGGTGAGCGCACGAGGTCGGGCGGAGTGGTCGATGTGTTGGTGCAGGGAGTGACGTCATAACGGTATGAAGCGACCATGTTTTGACAAAGTGGCGTATATCTGGTTGGATCATTCTGGTACACTCAAAATCAGAAGAACGAGAAGAACCCCTCAAAAATACAGATTGTCTAGGGAAACAGATTGGCCAATGTTTCTGGACACCAAACGCGCTGGACACCAAACGCCCTTTACGCCCAGCAAAACTGGCAATGTTGCAAGCGCAAAACATACGTTGCCAGTGCCTGTTTATTTTGCATTGTCAACCAGTATATCAAAATATATGTTAGTATACTTATTATTTCCTTTACATATCGCCAGTATACTTACCAATATACTGAGAGTATCTTAATATACTAACAGTTTATTGCTTTTCGGTTAATATACTAACAAGTATACTGGAATATCGTTAATATACTCAGTATTCTTAAGAAATATTAGAGTTTCCAGCCCCTTGGATAGAACCCGTTTTGAGGGGTACTTCTGATTTTGTTGGATTATTCTGGTATCAAACATCAAATTTTCCCCCTAACTAGAGGGCGCTGAAACTTGGGATGATGTTTTCATTATAACCTACAGCGAGTAAATTGGTTTGGAATTTGAAATTGTTTTACTTCATCATAAAATTGACATTAGTAGCAACTTATACCATTTTTAGGTAAGAAATAAGTAGCTTAATTGATTTAAACCAAAATATTTTTATGATGGCCGATTTAACATGATCATTATATCTGATCTAGTATCTGATTCAAAATAAGGAAATGTTTTAATCAACTAAAACCTAACTAATCAATTGAGAATGTAGATTATTCAAGAGGACACATATTTTTTAAAGTCACTTCTACCATAAAAGCAAAGCTCTGCTTGAAAAATGTTAATTGGAATGATTTTCAAAATTAGCAATCTAACCTCATTCTCGTGTTTTCAATCCGGATCTCAGAATTTTCAATGATAAAGGCAACTTAGCAAAAAAATCAAAAAGTCAATCGATAGAACTTTTTATTTCTTACCTACTGTTAACTTTATTTTATTCACATTTTATTCCAAAAGATCAATTTTCTATAAAAAAAAAACATTAAAATAGTTTTCACTCACCTTTGCACTTATCGCGCAAAACGTAAACGTACCCTTGCACCAAAGTTCTCCTACTCGAATGTACACGCAGAAAAATAAGCCATATTTGAATCAACAAAACGTTTTGTTGATTTGAAAATCAAGTTTTTTGTTGAATCAACGCTAAACGTCAAAGCAACTTTTTCAAAACAACAAAAGATTTTTGTGGAAATAAGAAAATCAAGGTTTGTTTCAACGCAAAATCGGCGTTGATTATATGCAACAAAAATTTTGTTGAATCAAACCTCGCACAGGCTGATTCTACAAAATATTTTTCTGCGTGTAGGTGGCGAATCGGAGGTTATGGAGGCCTATATTGTACGATCAGTTCCTTACTGGACTCGGTCTTTGGAATCGACCGTCGAAATAGGCGGCGGGTGTTATGTTCCCTTCCGTGCCCAATTAAATAATAAAAAACTAACTTAATCCACCTATGTGGTTGGTGCCTTCCTCACTCTTTTCCAACAATGGGTGATATGTGATATGATGGGTTTGGACACAAATTTCGTCTAATTTCGTTAAGTTCCGGAATAAAAAAAACACACATATCACTCAAGGGCTCATAAGTGGCATCTTAAGTAGTCATAGCTTGAGACAGGGTTGCCAGATCTTCAATGTTTTAGACTCGTTGGAAAGGTCTTTCGATTACCTAACCAACGATGGGTCGGATGATGGATCCGGACATTGTTTACATACCTTTAAGTGAGATCCGGCTACAAAAAAGTACATTAATGTCACTTAAGTGGTCATAGCTTAAGACAGGGTTGCCAGATCTTTAATGTTTTAGACTCGTTGGAAAGGTCTTTCGATTACCTAACCAACGATGGGTCGGATGATGGATCCGGACATTGTTTACATGCATTTAAGTGAGATCCGGCTACAAAAAAGTACATAAATATCACTTAAGTGGTTATAACTCGAGACAGGGTTGCCAGATTATCAATGTTTTGGACTCGTTGGAAAGGTCTTTCAATTACCTAACTAACGATGTATAGCATGATGATATTTGGTGCGATTTCCTGCCATTTATTCAACTTCCGAAAATATGCGAAAACACATTTTTATACATAACTTTTGAACTACTTATCGAAACTTCAAAAAATTCAATAGCACCGTATGGGACCCTGAACCAAGTCGAATGCGACTGGTTTGGTCAAAATCGGTTCAGCCAGTGCTGAGAAAACTGCGTGACATTATTGGTCACATACACACACACATACACACACATACACACAGACATTTGTTCAGTTTTCGATTCTGAGTCGATATGTATACATCAAGGTGGGTTTTCGAGCTTTAAATAAAAAGTTCAATTTTAGAGCAGGATTATAGCCTTACCTCAGTGAGGAAGGCAAAACGAATTTAATCTGCAAATGAAATCCTGCTTGTTACTTTATTTCTTTGCTTAAGCGCGATGACCGATAATGTTTTCCCACAGGTGTGTCCCCAATTCCTCGTGCGTGTGTATTAGTATTACACACTAAACCAGAACACAACAGCAGGTATTCTTTTTGTAAACTAATGTCAAAAACGAAAACAATGACTTTTATATCCCGACGTTTGACTTATGGGTTCGGGTCATCTTGAAAAAATAAATAAATAGGGGAACTATACCCTTTCTCAGCCTATTTCTATTATCGGCCTATCAGCACTTTGACCATGAATTACAGCTTTCATAAAGTGTTTTTGACTGTTCCAAAGTAATAAATAGCACAAATGAAAGTGAGCAAGCAACTCTCCATTGTTGATACATTTGAAAATGTTGATTTAATAGCGGAAAACGGCAAAAGTGATGAGAATTGGTCGAATGGCTTAGAGTGCACACAAAAAAATATTATGGTAATGACGAAAGTAACTTACTTTTGAATTAATAAGTGGTTAAATTTTGCTACATTAAAAGTTTTTTTTCTTGTTTTGAAAATGAAAACTTTTACTGCTACAGTTTTTGAAAATCTCATTGCTAACTTATTTAAAAGTTTTAACTTTTAATTCGACTGTATAATTTCTTTCATTTTGTCGTTCTCGTGAAACCGTGTACGTCTAAGTCCAAAATGTAAACAAACGTTTAAGTGATTCCGGTGGTTAGTGAGTGGTGGTCCACAACGTCAATCAAAACAGAACGCGTCCACAGCCAGGACTTGGACGCGGATACCTTCGAAGGAGGATGGTGCGGAACAAGGTTAGGGGATTAGGGGAAAGTTGGTTTTCAAAAGGATGAGGCCAGCTTCCTGCCGGATCTGCAGCTGTTTCACGACCGAAATGGGTAAGAAGGAAGCTTGGGTGTTTGGTGGCGTTTGTGTTTGATTTTGTTTGTTTTTGTAGGACGCCGTTTATGCGGATGTGAATTTGCACCGGTTGTATTCGATAAAGTTAATTTTAACGGTGAGGAGAAGGATCCGACGGAAGAGGAAAACAACGAGAAGCGATCGGAGGTGGTCAGCGCGGATGTTGCACTCGGTGCCGGCGGTTTACGACCATCAGCAGCATTATGTGCCGGAAGTGATGACGGGACAGTGTGGGATGTCCTGAGGGTCCGCAGTCCATTTCTTGGTGCGGGACATGTTTGACGAGTAATACATAAACATCCGGAAGAACAGTTTGCACCACTTCTGGAAGAACCGTCTGTACGAAAGCCGCAGGTCCTCCCAGTCACGGCGTTCTCACAGGATTCTTACAGAATTCTAGCAGAGCGAAAATATTCTTACTAGAACTATGCCATCATCCTGCCAGAACTTAGCAAGAATTCTCAAAGAATTCTAGCTCAAATGCAATAACCGGTTCTAGCAGGAGCCGGCGAAATCAATCGGTTCTGTAAGAATCCTGCTAGAATTTTGCTAGAACTATTCTGACAGGCCGCCTGCTAGAATTCTGTAAGAATTTTGCTGGAAAGAAATGGCTGAAATTTTCTGCTAGAATCCTTCCAGAATTTAGCTAGAATTGAACGGATAGGATTTTTTTTAGTAAAACGATTTGTTTGAGATTTTTGCTCGATTTATTCTAGCAAATAAAACCAACTTTAAAATATCTTTATTCAAACAAATTACCTATTACAACATGTTTTCGAGCAGACACTTTTCACTTTTTCACTTCAAACTTTTAATTTCACTGTCTGCAGGTATTGCTCTCCACTTCACATGTGTTTCTGGATGGACACACTCCGGAGAAGTTGGCACACGAAGACTTGGAGTTATCCAGGGGATCAATATTCCGTGGGAGAAGATTTCGGACGCTCCATTTTCTGGAATGTGGTCGTCGATGACATCTCCGGTGCTGTGCTCTCGGCCACCGTGAACAGCGATCTGAACTTCTCATTTTGGGGACATTCCGAGTTCCCATCGGGAGAATTAGTCTCGAGATGATTCCTGTGAATGTCACAGCAGAATGTTATACATTTTGGATTGATTCATGTTACCCAACTTCAATTTACTTACCAAAATTAGGCAGAGCAGGAAAATAATACAGCTCGATTCAACGTGAGAAAAAAAGTGAACTTGCTCGAACAAGTTTAATTTCAAGATGGCAATTGCGGAAACCACTTTCGCCACAAATAGGTTTGGCGAAAATGACATCATTTTCGACAGATTTCGGTCTGTCAGAATATTCTCACTAAATTCTAACAGAATTCTTACAGATTTCATTCTGTTAGAATATTCAAGCAAAATTCTAACAGAAATCTGACAGGCCTGCTAGAATCATTCTAGCAGGATTCTAGCAGAACTAACTCTGCTAGAAATATCCGTGACCGGGCTGAAGCTGTCGTACTCGGATTACTTCCAGAGGTTGGAGCGATATCCGACGAACCTGATCAAGAACATCTACCTGGAATACCGAAGAAGTCACCGGTGAGTATTGAGAATGTGTTCAGTGTCTAGCCGATTTAATTTACTTTCAAACTCTTTCAGCAACTCCCACCCGCAAACTCGCGACGGCGCAGCTTCGGCCGGATGAACTGGCAACATCTGTGCCATTCTCGAAGGAGGACGATGTGATCGGGAACTATCGGATCAGGCGCTTCACTTCCCAGTCGGAAAACGTCGACTTACCTTCCCGAATTAACACCCAATGGCCAACTCCTCCAAGCCTGTCCTGATGATGGCCGGCAACGAGACCACCCTGTTCTCTACATCGCTGTCGCGCTCCAAAATGTAGGCCGCGATGTTAAGGAGCATAAGCAGCAGTTTTAATATTAAAATAAAAATAGAAATAAAATCCATCACATTTTCGTAAATCATCACTGTAATGTTAAATGTTATTTATTGTTGCCATAAAAAGTTTCTTCTTATAATAAAAGTAAAACACTTTTACCGATACAACGATTTTGTTCCAGAAGTGCATGGTAGTATCAAAAACTTTCCAACTTTTAAATTAAAAAGTTTGAACTTTCTACGAATATTCACCAACGCGAACTTTTAATCCAACGAACGATCTTTTTAAATTTAGAGTATTTTTTCTTTGTGTGTGATTAGAATGAGTATATTTCCCCTAAATTCTTGAAATAGTTCGTTTGCATCTTATATAGCAAAAAAAAACTCAACCAAGATTATCAGTTTAACAATACGGCTCGGTTTTAGGAGCTTTGATGACTCTTTGTAAATTTTACAAAAACCAACAACACCTCTAAGAACTAGACCCCTTGATTAAATTTAATTTTTTGTTGCAGCTGACACTGCACTACCCTTGGCACTACCCCAAGAATAAATTTATCTTGGTGGGCAAGTGACATTTTGGCTGCGTACCGTGACGACCAAAGTGAAAAGCTCGCTGAGGAAGCTCACCGGCTAAATGCACGTTGATGTGATTTTACCCAGAGTTCGAAATTAATTTAGCCTTTATTTTGTAGATAATTTTAAAGCGAACTTGTACTTGTGGATTGTGTTTTGAATTGCACGCACGATTTATTTAAATACATATAGTTGTTAAATGGACCCGTGTTGTAGGGTGAGCGTGGTTGCCTCTCACCCAGTCGGCCTGGGTTCGCTCCCTGAAGGTCCCGGTGGCATTTTTCGAGAAGAGATTTGCCTGATCACGCCTTCTATCGGATGGGAAAGTAAAACGTCGGTCCATTTGCGTAGAAGAGGTTTTGGGTGACTCACCACACATAACCATCGGACGCCTAGAAATGAGCAGAAACTTGCAACAGAGACCACAAAAGACCCGGGGGTCGTTTAAGTGGATTGCTTTGCTTTTTTAGTTGTTATAATTTTGATATTTTAGTGCGTTTAGAATTTTAATGAAAATCTAATTTAAGAATTTTAACTAGTAAATCGTCTCTATATAAGCGCGAAATTGTAATGTTTTTGAAGACAAGGCTATTTATCAATATCAATATCCATCAACTCAGGATCTGGAACAGCACACACTGTTTAATTAAGAAAGAATACAGCTCAAAGCAGATTTGCGTGCATTAAAATGACCAATACAATAACAGCTGATTGAGACGGATTTGTGACATTACAACAACTAATTCCGCACAAGATGTTTTGGTGCAAATTCAATACGAAGCCAAGAGCCGTATTGGATTCTTTATTTTTTCCACGTTACATTTTTTGTATTTTATTTAAACCATAGTTGAAGAAGGAATCCACGGAAACCCGAGGAAATGCGCTCTCTCTCTCTCTTTTACTTTTCCTCCTGCTTGGAATAGACGAGTGTCAGGTGGCACTTGCCGCAGTAGTGACGATCTTCGTGGGCAGCCATAAAGACGCCGGCACCACAGGTTTCGCTGGTGCACTCACGACGCAGACGGTGGATCTTGCCGTTTTCGTCGACCTGTTGAATGTTGGAAATGCGAGTTAGTTTTTTGCTTCAAAGTTAAGGGGGGGATTTGGCGCCTACCTTGTAGTACTTGAGGACGGCGAGTTTGACCTTCTTCCTCTTGTGCTTGATCTTCTTGGGGGTGGAGTAATTCTTCTTCTTGCGCTTCTTGGCGCCACCACGCAGGCGCAGCACCAGATGCAGGGTGGACTCCTTCTGGATGTTGTAGTCCGACAGGGTGCGGCCATCCTCCAGCTGCTTGCCGGCGAAGATCAGACGCTGCTGATCCGGGGGGATTCCCTCCTTGTCCTGGATCTTGGCCTTGACATTCTCGATCGTATCGGACGGCTCGACCTCGAGAGTGATGGTCTTACCCGTGAGGGTTTTGACGAAGATCTGCATCCTGGATGTCTGGGGGGAAGAATTTTGAGAAATTTTGATTAAAGATGGTTCGGTTTGTTGTTTTGACGGCGAAATCAGTTTTTACCTTTACACAATAAGTTGATTTCTGTAAGTTAAATTGACAGATTGACAACAAAACGAGTTTTGATACAAAAAAATACCATTCGGCCAGGTCTATATTTGCTCCAGTTTACAAAGCAACGCAACTTACAAACTAAAACGAACTTAAATAGCACAGAGAGAGTTAAACTAACAACACAGCGTTGATACAACCGTCGTTCTCGGGGTTGTTGGTGACTTGGGCGTACTTTCCCCAGACGACCTTGCCGGATTGCGTCACCAGACCGAGCTCGGAGATGTTGACCTCGATAACGGTACCCTTGGTGATGACCCCCAAGCTGGTGTACATAGGTGACGACGGGTTCTTCTTGACGCCGATGATGGGCAGGTGGAATGTGGCCTTGAGTTCGGGGTGTGTGACGTGTGCCTTGTTGAAGCGCAGTGCCATCGGCCGGATGAACCGTTCGAACTTGGGCGGTTTTCGGGTAAAATTCTCCCCGACGTAGGTGACTTTGGTGACCATTCGCTTCCACGCTTTCCGTTTGGTTTTGCCACTGCGGATGACTTTGAACACTTCGGCGTCGGACTGGGCGCGCACCTTCGGAATCGGGACGTCCCATTTACCGGCCTTTTCCTTTCGCTTCTGCTTGATCATGTTGGACAGAACTTTGGCGCTCGATTGGACGCCACGGTCCATCAGATAGGCCGGAATGGCACCGTCCTCGACCTTTTCCGTGGTCTTCTTGACCTTCTTCTCTTCGTGGGCCTGGATCTTCTTTTTCATCTGAATCTTCTCGTTGCGTCGCTCCTTCTGGAACAGTTTGGCCTTGATGCCGCGCAGCTTGCGGGCCATGGCGGCACGCTTCTTCGGCTCGCGGGCCTCGCGTTTCCGCTTGCGCTCCTCATAATCGAGCCGCCGGCCGTGCAGCTTGATGTGGCGCTCAATGTACTCGTTCTGCGGCATTTTGGTGGCGTTGTTGTGTTGGCGTGATCAGAGCTAGAAGAAAGAAGTTGGTTAGACTTTTGCTCCGGGACAACTCGCTGAGTAAATTGAGGAGTCTTCATCGACACAAAACAGATCTTGAGGTGGGTTTGTAGCTCATCAATAATGTTATTGTTGCACCACGGGGAAGGGATGCACAATGACCGTCGACAAGCGATTTATTCTTGGCCACGTAATTGACTGGGAAACTGTCTATGTTTGCAGAACCCAGCTTCGATCAGGCCGAATCTTAATTGAATCAACACGACTGTTTTTTCTCTAATGCAAAGATGGAAGCATTTCAAACATGACTACAGTAAAACTTGAACTACAAAAAAACAAGTAGCTTTTTTCTTCAAACTTTCTTCAAAGAACAAAATTCAAATGGATATTTTGAAGGAATATCTTCATCTTAGGGCTTTATACGGGGTAGCAAACCAAAATTTCTCGTAATGATAGTTATCCTTGTGGCATTAACACTGCACCTTTTCTTGTACGAACTTCACTGTCTTTCAGGCACACAAGCTTTAAACTACACAATTGTATGGTAAAATTGATCAAAACCTCACATTTCTTAACATCTTCTAAACAACGTGTTCTCTTCTTTCGAGATGTTTTGAAACCTGCAAGGAAACAAAATGGTTATCAAAGCAGGCATGGTGTGCTGCTCTGCTGCCAACTGTCAAATCGGAACGCATGACTTCCTCAAAGTTCTGTTTTGTGTCGAAGCTGTGTGGGAGAGGAAAATGGCTTGATCCAAGGAAAGCAAGCATTCTTATTTTTTGAAAAAACAAACTGTATTTTAGCGCAACAAAGTGAAGCAATCGAATGCACAGATGCAGAAGATCACCGCGAAAAAAACTAAAACCAAAAGTGTCAAGTCGCTGCCTTCTTCGAATCGATGGTACACACGCACGAGCTTCAAGCGGAAAGAATGTTCCGATTTTCAAAAAAGGTCACACAACATCAACACTGAAAGATTTTAGTTTTTTTGGGGATCTGCATCTGAATATTCGACGTGTTTCACTTAATAAAAAAGATTATTCTTTTTGAATGCTTTCTTTGGTCAAGCAAGGAAAGAAACGATTACAATACTCACCACGAGAGAGTGGAGCAACTAAGCAACCGATGGAATACCGAAAACGTGATGGAAGTTAGAATTTAGAACAAATCTCGAAACTCTAAAATCTTTTTTATAAAAGATCCCCAACACATCAACAATATTCTTCACAGAGCCCCAAAAAAGCTTCACTATTTTATGCACTTTTTGTTCCTCAAACTTAGAGATTGGATCCAAGCAAGCCTGGCAAGATTTCTACATGTGCCGCCACGAGAATCGCCGGGGCATCGGAAATCTTGCAAATTTCCACTTATTTCAGCTCGCTTTTCCAATTTTAACGCCACGCACTTACGGAACGGCTCCCCGCGCTGAAATCAACTTATTGCAGCAGGTAAAAACTTGCAGAAATACCGTATTTTCAGGAAATTTCACGAGCAGCTCCACGAAACCTACCTTTCTCTGACACCATACACAAAGTAAAAGACGGCGGAAATGCTCGCTGCCAACCTTTTAGCATTCGGCCCATGCAGCATACCGGGCAGTGACAACCGTTGACAGAAGTAGCTGCCCATGCAGCAGCAAAAAATATTTGGTTCTTCGAATGCGCCTAGATGTGGACCGCCTGAAGTCTAACCTTTAGAAAAGGAGAAAATAGGTCTATTCCACGATTATTTCGATTGGGGAAAAAATCCCGATGATTCAGCGCGAGCGCTTCAGCATGCTGGCATATCGCGTTCCGCTGGCTGTTGATGATTCCTTCAAGGGAATCAATAACAGTTGTATCATCAAGTTTTGTGATCAAAACACTTGCAGCGATTTTTTGATATTTCTGGAGCAACATTTGAAAGGGGCGGTACGACATTGCTCTTACGGCCTTTCGTCCCATTTAAACGCGTGTAATGAAAGGCCGTAAGAGCAATGTCGTACCGCCCCTTTCAAATGTTGCTCTGGATTTCAAGTGATTTGTCAGGTGCTGTTGTACATCACCGACCTCTTGGATGATTTGGTTCCAAAAATAATCTTTGCGGGTTATGGCCTATCTACAATCACTTAGCTTAGAAAATTTCACTTAGCTTAGGAATTTGAATCAATGGAAATGAATCTGAGTTTCTACAATGGAAAAGTAATCAAATTAGAAACTGACGTTTGGTTTGGAAAATTTCAAAATCTACGGTAAGTTGACGTTTCCATATCAAAGGTAAACAAACAACTGCATAGCAACGTATATCAGCCCAGCAAGTTTTCTAAGTTGATTGTGGATGACGAACGTAAGTTGCAAACTTTCCTAAGTAACTACTTTACTTAGATGTTCTAAGCTAAGTGATTGTAGATAGGCCATTATTGCGCGTATTCCCGAAAAAGACACGCGGCATACCAGCCTCGAAACGACGCGCCGCACTTTGACCAAATGCGTGGCTGCGTTTGACAGTTCTAGTTTTCTACGATCTGTCAAATTAAATGTCGCGCAGAGCAAAGTAGTAGAGGTATTTTTTCCGCGGTTTGTTTTCTCGATCAAAATTTACAATTTTTGTTTAATAAATTAGATTAATTGTTGAAAATGGACCACTCTGAAGTGTTTAATAATGTGCGGCACCGGCAAGCCAGTGTAAATACAATCTTTCACTGCCTGTACGCCTTTTTTTCTTGGATTTGATCGTTCCACTCTGGCCAAGATTTTTGGAAAGTCCAAATCGGTTGTATGCAAATGGATCCGGAAGTATAACAGTGAGGGAACTTTCACGAGGAAGCAGAGGAAGCAGGTTTATCGACGGTTTGGTGCACGCCAGCGGCAGTGGTTGCTGGATTTGTACTACAAGGAACCGGTTTTGTACTTAGACGAGGCGTGCCGTCGATTCCAGAGACACTTCAATTATTCAATCAGCCGGGCGTCGGTAGTAAAAATTTTACACGCATCTGGATTGACCTGGAAAACAATCGAACGCAGAGCAATACAAATTCGAAAATCTAACATACAAAAGTTTGCGGACGAGATGGACTCTTTCCAATGGCACTTCCATCAGCTCGTATTCCTCGATGAAGTGTCCTACGATTCTCGAGACATGCTGCGCAATAAGGGTTATGGTGTTAAAGGGAAAAAGGTACGACTTATCATCTTTTATCTATCTATTTTTATATTTATTTTAAAAAAATGTTTCTTTCTAGGTTATTGTTAAAGGAGAATTTAAGAGACGTCCAAGAGAATCCTACTTATGTTTTCTTGGGCAAACCGGAATGCTGGAGTCGTATCGAACAGAGGGAACATTCACACGTCAAAAATTTTTCGATTGTATTCAAAAGTTTGCGCACAGTGGTAAAGTTTCGCAATATCCTGGCCGCCATTCCATTTGGATAATGGATGGCGCCAGGATTCATTGTGACAAACATATTATCATGTATTTGAGGTCGTTGGGAATTTTACCAGTTTTTCTTCCCGCTTATTGTCCCATGTTTAATCCGATAGAAGTGGTTTTCGGCCTGGCAAAACGAGACCTTCAAAGGTACTACATCGAGAACTCAAAAAAACCACTATCTATTACCGTCACCGAAAGCTTGACCAGATTTGCTCGCTTTGATTGCACTAATTTGTTCAAAAAATGCGGTTATTTGTATGGAGGAACATTTGACCCGACTGTCGCATTGAAACAGCCATTGAGTGAATATGGATTTGATACTATTGACAAATAAGATTAAGATTATTTTCTGATAAGCAATGTGGGATTTGATATCATCAATAAAAAGATTAAAGCACTTTTGTGTAGTTATTTATTCAGTAATATCGAATAACAATGGATAATAAAAATGAGAAAAACGAAAAATAGCAAGATTCCGAGTTGAGCCAGTTGAGTTACTTCTTTCGACCGTGCTCGAAATCCAGCATATCTCCAACTGCATCACGGTGAGACTGGCTCAGTGTCGTCTCCTCCGGGGCCGTGGTCATTTTCATACCCTGCAGCATAGCACGACACAAACTGAACTTTTCAGCCAGAGCATGTGCTGAGTTCTTTATCTCGAACGCCACACTCATGAGATGGTTGCCGTGATCTTCGAGGATCTTGACAGTTGGCTCCAGGTTGTCAAGAATGTTCTCGGCCACGATCAATCCCTGACGCGTACTTTCAAGGCGACTGCCTTCGGAGGTTGGCAGTGAGAAGAACATTCCCCGCATCGAGGCTGGCGGCAGCCGTTCCTTGAGTTCTTGTTGCTCATCTGCTGGCGAACTCTGGATTGATGTAGCCCACTGGATCCAGGCTGAGTGATGTGCTTCAAGGTGTTGATTTTTTTCCATCAGTTCATGCACAAGTTCGTTGAGCTCAACGTTTGACGGAGCGCCAGACCGATCGCAGTCCGATGGCTGGAGGAGATGCTTATTCATTTTTTCCCAAATTGCCAGCGAACTGATCGACGTAGAGTACGCGAAAGCAAAAACGAGCATCGTTTTGTCGCGCCAATTTAGCAGCATGCGTCCCTCCCCCAATGCATCGATCCTAATCACGCTCTTTCGCTTGACGTCCTTGAGCCACACAAACTTTTCTATGTCACGTAGGTCTGGTTCCAACTTGGCGGACCAGCTCACTTCGATTCCGTTGGCCTCAGCCACGTCAACCTCACGACGCAAATATGGTTTCACAACATCCCATATACATTGCTCCACCTCCGGAACCGAGTTTCCAGCAACGATCTCTGGAATGTTTTTTTTTGCATTAATGCAAATCCCATTTTTCTGACGTGTATAGTTTTTCACGAAGAAATTGGCCAGAAATCTAAATTTGTGCGTCCCTTCTTCTAAGGTGGCATTCACGTCCTCCTCACCAGCAGAGGCAACGTCACCATCACTTCCGGTTGCAATCGGGTCCTCCTCCATTTGTGTATCTCCTAGATCAAGATCATAATCAATCGCGTTCTGGTCGTTGACCTGGGCATCGGTCTCGTCGTCGTCGAAACATTCCAGACGTTCCTCGTCCGTGTAGTCTTCGTAGGTTTCCATTTTGCTGAAAGCTGTTAAAATCACAATCAAAATCAAATTTAAATTATAACTGTTTAAAATTACCGTACCGTAAATCGCTGTTTCTTTAAATTTCGAAAAACCAAACCAAACTGCTTTAGAAAAAATGAAACTGGCAAGTTTTCGTTTTGAACTGTTTTGATTTGATGACGTTTTGTGCAGCAGTGTTGGTAGTTTTGCCGAAAGTAATATTCAAAACAAAATGTATGGCAGTGCTGCCAAAAAGTCTTGAGCATTCACTTGCGTGATTACTGCGGCGTGTTCGTTTGAAAGAAACGGACAATACTTAGAAAATTGTACTTAGCGTAGGAATTTGAATCCATGCAAAGGAATCTTATCTTCCACAATGATAAAGTAAGCAAATTGGTGACATGACGTATGGTTTGGAAAATTTCAAAACCTACGGCAAGTTGACGTTTCTATATCAAAGGTAAACAAACAACTGCATAGTAACGTATAACAGCCCAGCAAGTTAGCTAAGTTGATTGTAGATGACGACAGTAAGTTACGTACTATTTCTAAGCAATTTATCTGTTCTACGCAACTTAACTATTCTAAGTAAAGTGATTGTAGATAGGCCATTATCTACGATAAAAGTAATATTTTTAGTTCTTAGTTATTTCGTTTGTATTCCTTACTTACTGATTCATTGGCGTCGTTCATTTTTCGCTTGCAGCCTTACGGAATCCTCCGGTGACAATCCGATTCCGATTCGGGAATGACCATTCAGCTCAGAACCAAGCTCAGAACACTTTTCTCACTCGCTGTCAGGTTAGAAGAACAGGCAGATTTTATTTGACAGCCATCACAAAAACGCAAACGAGTTTAACTTGATGGCAAAATAATATTTTACAAATCTGGAGTTTTTTTTAAAAGGTCCTATAAACCAAATTTTCAATTTTTGCTTTTAGGGTGTTTTTAGAACGGCCTTGAGTCAAACAACAAACAAACCATCCACATTAACGACCCCCGGGTCTTTTGTTGTCTCTATTGCAAGTTTCTGCTCGAACCTAGGAGTCCGAAGGCTTGAATGGGGAGAGCACCCAAACCTCTTTTTACTCCAAGGAACCTTCCACCCCAGTGTTTGAACTGACGACCTTTGGATTGCGAGTCCAACCGCCGCCAGCGATTCCACCGGAGTAGGCTTGGTTTGGTGTGTTGTTTGTACTTATGGCATGGAGAAAACTCCTACACCTGGAATGACTTAACGGCCTAACAACCAAGGCCGGGACCGACATTTTACTTCCTCATCCGATGGAAGGTTGCAGCAGATGGGAATCGAACCCAGAATCATCCGCTTACAAAGCGGATAGCGTAACCATTCGGCCACGCACGCCTTGAGTCAGGAGTATTCAAAAACACCCAAAAAGCAAAAACTGAAAATTTGATTTATAGGACCTTTTAAAAAAACTCTAGAAATCTGTTTTTGGCAAAAGAAGCAAAACATTGTTATCTGTTTCGTGAGTAATTCATTTAATAAAAAATCATCGAATAACATGGCAAAACAATACGCTTGAGCATTGAGCCTGAGCTCGAAAATCTTCAAATGTGGCATCCCTGGCCTTGTCCCTGGCTACACGTTTATAAGGAGATGCTCAAAAGAACACAAGGTGGTTAAAGTAGGGTGGGAAAACATAAATTAGTATACTAATATAATTTAAGTATACTTATTATTATAGGCTAGTCTGCAGATCGGAAGGAAAGGGGTCAAGAAACAGCTTTACGAACGGCAGGACAAAAGAGAGGGAACGTTTTCTTGGGGCTTTTCTTCACCCTCTCTGGCTTGCTTTCGCTACCGCTGCTGACAATTGGAATTTTTTCTTGACCGGTTTCTTCCGAAGTGCATACCTTACATATACTTAGTTAAATACTTAGAGTTTCCGAGGCTGGTTTGCCGCGTGTCTTATTCGGGAATACGCGCAATAAAAAACGAAACCATTCAGGAAAAATGGTACGGCCTCCATCTAGGCGCATTCCATTCGATTTTTGCTACATGGGCAACATCTTCCTTCAACTGTCAAAGTTATGTTTATAAACTGTTCAAAAAGTTCACTTTTGATGTTGTGATTTGTTTTGGGACTTAAGTCACTGCAAGTTTTACCAAAAATTGAGCATGCCAAACTGGTACTACGAAAAAAAGGACCTCCGGAATACTCCGTCGATCCGGGATGGAATTGATTTCGAGACGGAGCGGCGTTATCGCAAGGAGGGAGCTCGCTTCATCATGCAAACCGGAACATCGATGGGCCTGGGACACAACACGGTGGCCACCGGCGTTGTTTACTTCCACCGGTTCTACATGTTTCACTCGTTCAAAACGTTCCCGCGGTACGTGACCTCGTGCTGTTGCTTGTTCCTGGCAGGGAAGGTTGAGGAGACACCGAAAAAGTGCAAAGACATAATCAAAACGGCCCGCGGGCTGCTCACGGATCAAAAGTTTGTCTCGTTTGGCGAAGATCCGAAGGAAGAAGTGATGACGCTAGAGCGGATTCTGCTGCAAACCATCAAGTTTGACCTACAGGTCGAACACCCGTACTCGTTCCTGGTCAAGTACGCCAAGTGCCTCAAGGGAGACAGCGCCAAGCTTCAGAAAATGGTCCAAATGGCTTGGAACTTTGTCAACGATTCGCTGAGCACGACCGTGTCCCTGCAGTGGGAACCGGAAATCATTGCCGTGGCGCTGATCTACTTGGCCAGCAAGCTCAGCAAATTCACCGTGGTCGACTGGGTTGGCAAACAGCCAGAACATCTCAAGTGGTGGGACATGTTTGTGCAGGACGTGACGATGGAAATCTTGGAGGACATCTGCCATCAGGTGCTGGATCTGTACCAGCAGCCAAACAACGAATCCCCGCCGGACAGTCCGCCCCAGTTGCCACCCAGTAAGGCTTCGCCGCCGATGAAGCGCGCCAACATCTCACCCGGAGCGAACAAAAACTCGCCCACCGTAAACAACCCTCCGCTGAAGGTGACCTAACGTCGTTCCCGCTTTGATCGACCTCTAACCAATTTCATTTCAACCCACAGACTTCGGCTCCGCCACCGCCCCTCCCGCCCATCGAGATGGAGGTGAACCACATTCCGAAGCACATCACGGACGCCCCACCCGGTTCCGGTGGTGGTCCCCCAGGTGGTGGATACGGCGGCTATCCGATCTACCCGATGCACCAGAGTCAGCCGCCGCCGTTGCCGCATGGTAATTCGTACGGAGCGCCACCGCCGGGGCCACCACCGCAGCAACAGCAGCAGCAGCAGCAGTGGCAACAGCAGCATTATTCGCACCCGTATTCGAATAATTACTATAATCGCTGATTGCGAGCTGGGGGAAAATGGAGCAAACAGATATGAATAAATTGTAAGTATGATAGAATGGAAGAATAAAAGATTTAATATCTTTCAACCATGTTGTGTGTGCTGAGGTCATTCAGCATTTTTCAGAAAGAAATGTTCTTTAAAATTCTTTTGATGAAGATTAGTTTGTCTCGTCCTCTTTTCCTAAAAAAAAATGGGAAAATAAATATTTTCAATTAGTGTTTTCGTTAGAATTAGCTATTTTTTATCACGTAACGTAAAAAAAGGGTTTTGGACCACTCCTTTCTCTCGTAACAAAATTTCCATACAAATTTTAAAATGTTTTTCTGGAGCGTAATGCAGCCTTCGACCCTCCCCCAAACTGCGTTACGTTATAAGAACGCTCCCTTTGCAATTGGGTCCTAAAATTAAGCTTAATTTTTTGCATTATCGAGAAATTAAAAAGATGTTGAATTGTGTTGCCTGCTTGAGTTGAATTTGGATGGTGGGGCAACGCGCAAGCCTTGCCGGATTATTCGTGTTTCGAGCGTCCGTTTTTTCAGTGATTGGTGTTTTTTGTGCTTTAATTAAGATTACATTGATTGTTTTGTGACTTTAAAAGCCCTTCTTATATTATCGTCGATCAGAAGGCATGGCGTCGGGCAAACTGTGCCATTATTTTTAAATAATGTGTTAAATTTTCACGGTGAAAAAGTAATTTCTATAGAATCGTTTATCGAAAGACACTCTGACATTTAGGATAGACCATTAGCGCGCGTTTTTGATTTTTTGTATTCTATTGTGTGTAGCGGGACCTCGCGGTTACTTTGCAACGTGTTGTCGGAGCCTTTTATTTGATATTTTAAAGTCCTTCTTTTATCATCGTTGATTGGAAGGCACGCTGCCGGTTAACGATTTACTACAATCGGTTACGTGGTGTCCTGTTTTCTTTTCGTTTGAATTCGTTGATCGTAATAATTTATTCAAACTGGCATTTTAGTATTAACTCATCAAACTATCGATTTTATGAAGAATAAAGCGTCTTTTATTTACTATTATTGAAATTTGCTCGCGCTAGGGACCATCCATAAACCACGTGGACACGCATCAAAAAACGAAAAAAGTGATCAGAAATGGTTTTCAATCATGTTTTAACCGACGACTTTTAACCGTTGTCAATGAAAATTGACATAGGGCTTTAGGACCCTATTCAGAGATTTGGAGAACCCTGGAGTGGCCGTAGCTGACTGGTTACGGTGTTCGCTTTGTAAGCGAATGGATCTGGGTTCGATTCCCATCTGCTCCCAACGAGAAAGTTAAGAACATAAAAATTTGAAATGATGAATAAGAACGAAAAATAAAGTCGCTCGAGGCGGGGTTCGATCCCCCGTCCTTTGGATTGGTAAGCAAAAATGCTAACCACTAGGCCATGACGGCTTGGTAAGCGTTAGGAATACTGTTACAGAGAGCGAGTTGTGGCGCTATAACCACGGCAAATAGTGTCCAGGACATTCGTGGAAATACAATGTCCCATCCCAGAGGGCCCCGGAGTACCAAACCTTCTTAGCATGGTGCTCCCAATGAATACAACCAAATCTCGGAGCGTATGGTGGTGTGTTCCCACGCTGCTTTCTCCCCTGTCGATTCAGAATTGTTTTGTTGTTCGAACACTCTGTGCTCAAACTCAACCCAATTACAAGTCATCTCTACGATACGGCTTTACGCAGTAGGCCTGGCCGCTTTTACGCTTGTGATGTTTCAATGCATTTTGATGCAATGACGCACTACAAATGTCAATAAATGACAAGAAGAGTGCTAGGCGTCATCTAACCTAAGGCACTCTCCAGGATCCCTTCGAAAGATTGGCTGCGCTAAGGTCTGATTAGATTAGATTAGACTATAAGGCTTTCTAGGCCCAGTGAAAAAAATATAATTTAACTCAAAAATGACGAACTCCTCGTCAAAGTGTCCTGATGCAAACAATGATCGAGCTGTAGCTGTCACAGCCCTGCGAAGTATGTTGGCTGACATATCGGGCAGTCAGTCAAAAAAACCAGCTAGAAGTCGCCTGACAAAAAAAATTTGCTAGAAAGAGATAGGAAACCTGATGCAAACAAACGTCCAGCTGTCATGTAAACATACTTTGAATGTGTTGGTAAATTTCTGACTAGAAAGCCTTATACAGAGATTTGGAGAATCTTCAACTGAGATGCAAAGTCTTTGCAATAAAAGAACGCTCCCTTACACTTTTCTGTGTTTTTTTTAAATGATATGTTAAAATATTTAATTCAAATTGTTTAAATTTACTTTTAAAATGTCTGACTTCCCATAAAAAAATATCAAAAAAAAAAAATCAAACCATCCACATTAAAGACCCCCGGGTCTTTTGTGGTCTCTATTGCAAGATTCTGCTCGAACCTAGGAGTCCGAAGGCTTGAATGGGGAGAGCACCCAAACCTCTTTCTACTCCAAGGAACCTTCCACCCCACTGTTTGAACTGACGACCTTCGGATTGCGAGTCCAACCGCCGCCAGCGATTCCACCGGAGTAGGTTTGGTTTGGTGTGTTGTTTGTACTTATGGCATGGAGACGACTCCTACACCTGGAATGACTTAACGGCCTAACAACCAAGGCCGGGACCGACATTTTACTTCCTCATCCGATGTAAGGTTGCAGCAGATGGGAATCGAACCCAGAATCATCCGCTTACAAAGCGGACAGCGTAACCATTCGGCCACGCACTGCCACAAAAAAAAAGAAAAAAATATCGAGAGATATTTAAAAAAAGGACTATAAACATATGAAACACAATAGCCTATAGGACCCTTTTTTTTTTAAAAAAAACTCTATAGATATGTTTTATTTATGTTCAAAAGTTAAAATTTTACGCGTCAGTGTACTTTAAAACTCAAACTGCACCCACATTCACTTCAGCGTGTATGTTTGAGCCATTCTGCCTATGTTTTCTTGAACGTGTTCTCTCTTTGCAGTCAGCTGTCAAAGTGAAAAATTCTTATCAGTGACGGACCCAAAAATATTGCAAAGTTTACATTTTTTCGCTAAAAAAATACGTTTTAAAAGGTTTAAAAGGTTTGTAAAGTTAAGAAACTGCTGGAATACAGCGAGTGTAACATTGGAAACATGACATTTTTCACGAACATATAAAATTCAGCGCAAAAATCCATGCTGAAAATTCCCGATCGATACAACTTCGTCATTGTTTTGCTTTTTTTTTCTCTTCTCTTCCCAAAAGGACAAAAACAAGATCGTGCAAAAAATAATGATTCTCTAGGTGCTTTTCGAAGCGGAAAATTTGCAGAAAAATCTTCGAATCATCTTTTTTAGCAACAAATTAAGTCACCATGCTGAACACGAACCTGGTCGTGCCCGTCGTGCTGTGGGGCCCAAACACCCCAACCCACTGCGTGTCGAGCGTTTTCCTGTCACGGGACCAGAAAATTCTCGCCACGGGCTGCTACGATGGGCAGATTTGCTTGTGGTGAGTGTTGTTGTTTACCTTGCGGTGGGGGTGTGAGTTTGATGTTTTGATTTTTTGTTTTGTTTTGCAGGCAAGTTGATCCGGATACGCTACAGATGACGCCGCGATGTTTGCTGGTGGGCCACACGGCTCCGGTGCTCTGTTTGACGCGGGCTTCTATTATTCAGGATAATAACTTCTTGGTTAGTTCGTCGGAAAATGGGGAGATGTGCACCTGGGACTTGGTTGATGGAAAGTGTACCGAGAGTATAAAGATGGCCCAGGTCCACACAAACATCCAGGCTTATCACATGGCTGGGTGTGACGATATCCGGCTGTTTTGTAACGGGTACTATGCCGAGATTATGGTGATGGACCCGTTCAGCTTGGAGGTGTTGTTCTGTTTGAGTTCCAAGGTGAATCCGGATTGGATTTCGGCGCTGCACGTGTTGAGACCGTCGAAGCGTAAGGATGACGTGGTGTTGGCCATAACGACTACGGGAACGGTCAAGGTTTGGACGTTGATTGGGAACGAGAACAAGTATTCGGAGCCGATTTACGAGAACGAATCGAAGCAGATTCGTTGCTTGAATGCCATTACGATGAACTGTTGCTCGCAGAACCAGCGGACGGTGCTGATTGTATGCGCCAAGTATTGGCAGATTTACGACGCAGGGGATTTCACCGTTTTGTGCAGCGTGATTTCTCCGTCTGGAGAGCGCTGGATGGGTGGAGACTTTCTGGCGAATGATCGCGTCATTTTGTGGTCTGACGAGGGCAAAGGTTACATGTACCGGCTGCCGGCCAACAGCATTCCGGACAATAAGGATTTCCATGGTCCGTCGGTTGGAAAGGATTCCCCGTTCTTGTACTGCGTGTTGTCGCAGACTGGAGAGAAACCGCTGTCGTGTCCTCCGACTATGAAGTTGGTGACGTCCAATCGCAACGGTAAAACGCAGAAATATCTGCTGCGCGGCGATTCCGAAGGATTTATCAATATTTGGGCCGTGCCGGACATTACCATGGAGCAGATCAAGGTGATTCAGAACGAGAAACGGCTGCCGTCGAGTAAGATTCAAATTTTGTAGACCTTTTCAACCTTCTAATCGATTAAATTTCAGCTCTAGAGTCAACGATTTGCACCAGCTTGGAGGAAGCCTGGAACAAGATGAACCCCCTGCCGGTGGGAATCCTGGACCAGCTGTATCGCAACAGCAGCGAACCCATGATCAAACTGACGGCCAGCATCTACTTGCCGCTGCAAAGTCGTCTCGTTGTGGGCCGCGAGGACGGTTCCATCGTAATCGTACCCGCCACCCAAACCGTCATGCTGCATCTGCTCTACGGACAGCACCAGGAGTACATCGGTAAAATTGCACAATTTTGAATTTCTGCCGTAAAAATATCTAGTTAAATTCTTTCTCTTTCCAGACTGGCCTCGTCATCAGGTGTTGAACGGGCACAGCGGTCGCGTCAACTGCCTGCTGTGTCCGTCGTTGGCGCATCCGCGCTACGACAAGGCACATCTCGTGTCCGGCGGAGTGGACTTTGCCGTCTGTCTGTGGGATCTGTACAGCGGCCAGCTGATTCATCGGTTCTGCGTTCACGCCGGGGAAATCACCCAGCTGTTGGTGCCACCGTCGACGTGCAGCGTAAGGAATTGTGTCTTCTAAGTCGACTCAAAAACTTAAATTCTTTCCAATTTCCAGCCACGAATCCTAAAATGCATCTGCTCGGTCGCCTCCGACCACTCGGTCACGCTGCTCAGCCTGCAGGAGCGCAAGTGCGTCACCCTAGCCAGTCGGCACCTGTTCCCGGTGGTTTCGATCAAGTGGCGCCCGCTGGATGACTTCCTAATCGTAGGCTGCTCCGACGGAACAATTTACGTTTGGCAGATGGAGACGGGTCACCTGGACCGGGTGCTTCACGGCAAGAGTTCCATAAAACAAATCTCCCTAGAACTCATCATAAACGCTGCCCCCACTTTTCGTTCGTAGGAATCCTCGCGGAAGAGGTGATGAACGCGTGTGACGAGCACGCCGGCGAGACGGGTGGCAGCTCGGGCTCGACCTCGGATATGGGGCTCGCGAATCCAGCGGTGCACTTTTTCCGCGGCCTGCGGCATCGCAACTTTAACGCGATTCGGCACGCCACCCAGCGGGGCATTCATCAGCTGCAGCAGCTGCACGCGCACAACAACCAGCACGGGGACTTTCTGATGAAGAACCGGAGCAGCCCGCTGATCATCCAGGGACTGCGGACGAACCCGAAAGGTGAGGGTTTGAAATGCTTCTTATTTCTTTTCTTTACAGTTGAAGGATGATGCACAATATCCGTGGGAACGTATAAACAGTCGTGAAGTCAGCAAACTTGAAGATTTTGAATGCCAGGACATGGAACAGCTGTATAATCTGGAGCGGCTCAAGGACCATGAGGTCGCTACCCAGTACGCGCGGGAACTCGAAGATGCGTTGCCTGACGAGGGTGAGCTTGCCGAAGCCCCTCTGGAGGCCTGCTGGAGCCATATGGAAGCAGCCATCAACGCAGCGGCATCGAGCGCCATCGGGTACGTGGACCGAGTTCGACGGAACGGCTGGTTCGACGAGGAATGTCAGGCGATTTGGGACGAGAAGAAAGCAGCGCGGGACAAGTGGCTACTGCACAACACCCGTGGGAACAAGGAGTCGTACAAACAGTTGCGAAGACAGCAAACCCATCTCTTCCGGGATAAGAAGCGCCGCCTGGAAGAGTTGGAGTTCCAGGATATGGAGCAGCTGTATCGCTCCAACGAAACGCGTAAGTTCTACAAGAAACTCAGTCAATCCCGGACTGGCTTCATGCCGCGAGCCGAAATGTGCCGGGATAAAGACGGAGGAATCTTGACGGACGAGCGTGAGGTGATCGAAAGGTGGAAGCAGCACTTCGACGAGCACCTGAACGGCCCAGAGGCGGAGTACCAGGACGACGGGGGAAACGACGTCAGCGGTATTGTGGACGGCGAGGACGAGCCAGCACCCACGATGAGGGAAGTTAAGGATGCCATCAAGAAGCTGAAGAACAACAAAGCAGCGGGTAAGGATGGTATCGGTGCTGAACTCATCAAGATGGGCCCGGACAAGCTGGCGGCCTGTCTACACCGGCTGATTGTCAAGGTCTGGGACACAGAACAGCTACCGGAGGAGTGGAAAGAGGGAGTAATATGTCCGATCTACAAGAAGGGGGACAAGTTGGAATGTGAGAACTATCGAGCTATCACCATTCTCAACGCGGCCTACAAAGTGCTGTCTCAGATCATCTTCTGTCGTCTGTCGGAGCGAGCAAAGGATTTCGTTGGGACGTACCAAGCCGGTTTCGTGGAGGCGAAATCGACGACGGACCAAATCTTTTTGCTGCGCCAAATCCTCCAAAAATGTCGCGAGTACCAGATCCCGACGCACCACCTGTTCATCGATTTCAAAGCCGCGTACGACTCGGTCGATCGCGAAGAGCTATGGAAGATCATGTACGAGAACGGCTTTCCCGGGAAACTGATCAGAATGGTGAAATCGACGATGGACGGGGCGCGGTGCAGCGTGAAGATTTCGGGAGCAATGTCTGGCCCGATCGAATCGCGCAAGGGACTGCGACAAGGCGACGGTATCTCCGGCCTCTGTTTCAACATTGGGCTTGAAGGTGTTATGAGGCGGGCGGGCTTCAACATGCGGGGCACGATTATCAACCGGTTAAGCCAGTTCATCTGGTGGGTCTCGTGGCGTAGGGGTAGCGGCTTCGGCTGCCGATCCCGATGATGCTATGAGACGCGGGTTCGATTCCCGCCTTATCCACTGAGCTTCTATCGGATGGTGAAGTAAACCGTCGGTTCCGGTTTCTCCTGTCTCGTCAGAGGCGCTGGAGCAGAAATCCCACGTTAGAGGAAGGCCATGCCCCGGGGGGGCGTAGTGCCAATAGTTTCGTTTTCGCCAGTTCATCTGCTATGCCGACGACATGGACATTGTCGGCAGGACGTTCGAGGAGGTTGCTAGGAAGTACACCGAATTGAAGCAGGAAGCGGATAAGGTTGGATTGAAGGTGAATGTGGCGAAGACGAAGTATCTGCTGGCAGGAGGAACCGAGTCCCTTAGGACTCGCATAGGACCGAGCGTGACGATCGACGGCGACGAGTTCGAGGTCGTGGAGAAGTTTGTGTACCTCGGATCGTTGGTAACGTCGGACAACAACTGCAGCAGAGAAATTCGGAGGCGCATCATCACCGGTAGTCGTGCCTTACGGACTCCACAAGACCCTACGGTCTGGTCATCTTTCCCGGCGTTCAAAGTGCACCATGTACGAAACGCTGATAAGACCCGTCGTCCTCTACGGGCACGAGACGTGGACGATGCTCGAGGAGGACCTGCAAGCGCTTGAAGTTTTCGAACGACGAGTGCTTAGGACGATCTTTGGCGGCGTACGTGAGAACAATGTGTGGCGGAGAAGAATGAACCACGAGCTGGCGCAACTCTACGGCAAGCCAAGCATTCGGAAAGTCGCCAAGGCTGGTCGGATCAGGTGGACCGGACACGTCGCGAGAATGCCGGACGCGCTGGATGCGCGCCAATCGAACCAGACTATCAATCCGGTGAAGTTGGTGTTCAATTCGGAGCCGTTTGGAACGCGGCGGAGGGGGGCGCAACGTGCACGGTGGTTAAACCAAGTGGAGGAAGATCTGGAAAGTGTGGGAGTTCCGCAGCGGAATTGGAGAGTAGCAGCCCAGGACCGAGTCCAGTGGCAGCGCATCTGGAGACAGCTCATGACCCGGAGGTTGTACGAGCAGTAAAAGTAAAGTAAGTAAGTTCGCCAGAGCAAAAGCATTCGGTTTACTCTAAGATGTGAACGACTGAAGCCACGAAGAAGCATGCTCGAATGTTTGCAGAGAATAGGTCTATTCCCGTACTTCGAGAATACCCGTACTTTTCTGCAGCCGGTGAAGCTACGATCGATTACAACGACCTTGTATTTTTTTTTTTTTTTTTCGTGTGAAGGAAAGGGATATCCATGAGCATGACACTAGAGGAACTGACGATCTCAGATTGCAGAACTGGGAAAAAGTATGCACGCAGATTTTGCTGTTTTTATGAAGGATTCAAGTTCTACAACCAGCTTCCACAGGCTGTAACGATGACGAGCAACATTAACAAGTTTAAACGGAGCAGCAAGGAGTTTGGACGGCAGCGATCTACGATGATACTGTAGCAAAGAGCACGTTATGAAGTTCATCTTCATTATCGGTACACATTCGCATGAGATCACTTTGAGCGCATATGATAAATGTGATCAAAATTAACGCGAATCTGGACGGAGTTTAACCATATGTGCTCATATACTCATATATTGTTGAGTAGGCCATCGAAATCAAACAAATAACAAATTACCAGGTGATAATCACTGAAGTCACTTGAAGGATTACTCTAGCCAAGTGAAAAAAATAAAAAAGATCCTACTTCTTTTTTTTTTGGAACGAGCTTCAACTGTAACGAAAATTGAATTTTTATTTGTGTTTCAGACGCCGAGAGTCACATCTTGTTCTTTGATATTGAGGGATTGATCTTCGAGCTGCACGCTGAAGAGTACGCTGCCATGAGTCCGAGCACTTTGGAGGTACGAAGATCCAGATTCCGGTGCAGCTTCCTCTACTAACTCTATTTTCATCCTGCTTTTAGGCTGAGGGACTTCTCATACCAGCTGGAACGGAAACTCACTCTTCTGATGCCGGCAAAAAGATTTCAGGTAAATAACTAGCTAAACATTCGGCGTTTTGTTCCTCTCCCTCTAATCTAGATTTGAATAACAACCTTGTGGTGCGATGAGACTCTTTCTTCTGCAAGCAGCGTGTCGCAAAGTTTTTCAAATAATAATGTTTTCTGGTACTTTTTTCTCTTCTTTCATGCTGTGTAACTAAACACCCTCCTCCTAACTTTGTATACAATTCTCCTAAATGCTTCAAAACAAACAAACCAACAAACCAACAACCACGACACACATGACTACAGATTTCTTTGGTCGCGTTAAGAACAAGGCCGGGGACATGGAGAAAATTTTAAAAGAAAAAGATAAACATGGTTTGTGAACTGAAAATCTTACCTAGTAGTTGCACCTTAGTCCGAGTAGATTGCTGTAAAAGTAGAACATGTGGTTGCATTTTTAACGGCATTTAAACCCATTCAAACGCGATACATCAACTAACAAACTAGTTGGAAATACCATAAATTTAACAATGCTTCAACAAGTAGATGTCGCCTCGATAACAAACAAGAAAATGCTTTTAGGTTAAGATGCTATTGCTTCAGCGTTGGATTTACGTATAATAGGTGTATTTTTTCTAATGTTTACTGTTTAGCAATTAAGTTATTCATCCAATTGCGTCCAAAATTGTTGGTTATACCTACTTATTCATTTTTTTTTCTTTATTAGAAATAGTAGTTTAATGGTAATTTCTTAACGCCAACTTTAATTGAATTGTTTTTTTAAAATGTTTTTACAATATTTTTAAGCATGCAAAACTTTTTGAAAATTTAGCAAGCACGCAAATGCTTTATAGTTAAGTTTGAATGTGCTCTTGTTTAGAAAAAAAATCGGCTCAAACAATAGTTAGCTTTAAACTCTTCAAAATTTACTAAACCAAAACCAAAATTCCATTCAGGCATACTGGCAAAAATGAAGGAAGGGGCAGAGAATGTACAGACAAAGGTTCAGGCAAAGTTGGATAGTGTAGTCAAAAACGTTGGTGACACGGGTAAGGGTAAGTTTGGTAATTGCACATAATACTTTCTACTAGCCCCGCTACTGCACCTTACTCGTAGTAATTTTTTAGTTGAGTAAATTTTCGCTTCTAGTTGACGGCTGTTCTGAATTTGTACGATACTTTGTGTGAAAAAGGGGCTGATGCTAGGGTTACTTTAAAAGGATAAAACCTTATTAACAAACCAACAACTAACCGTTCAATTCAGAAACAACTGCATTATTTGATTTGTCCTTGCATGTATTGCTGTCTTATATAAA
Organism: Culex pipiens pallens; assembly: GCF_016801865.2. NCBI lineage: Eukaryota > Metazoa > Arthropoda > Insecta > Diptera > Culicidae > Culex > Culex pipiens. Next base: position 110,870,432 of record NC_068938.1, read on the forward strand.
AAAAATCTCACAAAAAGTGAATCCATTCTTGTAGATGGCTCCGACATCAGCAAGAAGATCGCCCCCCGAATGGAGGCAACCCACGTGATGGAAGTGGCCCAGCTTCTTCTGTCGTTGCTGCACTCGTGGGGCCTCGATCCCCATCTGGACAAGGTCTGCGAGAGTCAGCTGGGCTTGCTGAAGCCGATGGTAAGTGACGACAAAATTTGCCGCTAGATGTCGTCTCAATAGCAAAAGAGGAATGCTAACGCATTGTTCTCTTCCACCTTTGCAGATTCCCGTTTCGTTTGGTGTTCTCTCCAAGGGAGGTTACATGTCGCTACTGTTGCCAACTTGGCAAAACAACGTAGAGATGAAGTTGACTCCGGAAGAGATTAGGGCCGCGTCCTCGACGGCGGAACAGATGAGGCAGGACCATTTAACCAGTATATTTACGGCTCGCTTGCACTGGGAGCTTAGCACAACCCTAACTTCAAACCATCTCTTGGCGTTGATTTCCATGTCCAACACGCTGATGTCGATGAACATGGCGACGTTCATTCCGGAGCAGGAACGCAACCGGAAACTCCACCGCCAATCCACCCGCGCCTCGTGGACCAACGACGAAGAGCAGGAAGAGTTGTACACCCAGCAGCAGGCCCAGATCAAGCAAGGTTGGAGTCTCCTCTCGACCCACCATTGCTTCCTACTGCCGGAGAAGATCGACGCACTGGATGCGAACACCTTCAAACGGCCCCAAGTGGAGATGATGGCTCGCCGTTGGCAACATCACTGTCTGGAGATACGCGAAGCTGCGCAGCAGTTGCTTCTCGGTGAGCTCGGACGTATGGGCAAGAAAGGTCGCAAACAGCTCGTCGAGAGTTGGGCTCAGTATCTGCCGATGTACACCCACACGGAACCCATCGTACCGCAGGCACAACCCACCGGTCAACCCAACACAGGTTCGCCGGTTCAAACCCCAAGTGGACAAGCGTTGGAAGCCCAAGAGGAAGAATCTGAAGAAGAGGAAGAAGTAGTTCGCAAGCCGTCCAGTTTGGCCGAACTCAAGCGCAAGCAAACAACGGCCGTCGTCCTGCTCGGTGTGATTGGAGCCGAATTCGGACAGGACATCTCCTCGTCCGACGGCAAGCGAAACAACGAAAACCGTCGCAAGAGCTCCGTCGTCGAAGGATTCGGCATCGGAAACAACAACCTCGCACGATCCACTTCAATGGCGCTCACCCATCTCCTACTAGCTCCATCAACTCCGAAACTCCCCGCTTACACACCTCTCCGAAGGGCAGCTATCGACCTCATCGGGCGCGGATTCACCGTTTGGGAGCCGTACATTGACGTCAGCCGAGTTCTGATGGGACTGCTCGAGATGTGCTGCGACTCGAATCGACTCATCCCAAGCCTCAACTACAAACTACCCCTTACGCCACAAGCCGACGCCTGTCGGACGGCACGCCACGCTCTCAGACTCATCGCGACGGCACGACCGGCGGCGTTCATCACGACGATGGCCCGTGAAGTGGCGCGCTACAATACGATGCAGCAGAACGCGCAAGCGATTAGCGTTCCGATTACGCAGTCCGTGCTTCATCGGGCCAAGCGGGAGATTCTGCAGTGCGTCGAGATGTTGATCGACAAGATGCAGACCGAGATTGCGAATCTGCTGGTGGAGGTGAGTCAAACATGCTTAGTTTACAGTATCCACAAGAAATTTATTTGAATCGATCCCACTGTACTCTCCTTAACTATGTTTGCTGAAATTCCTATCTATTGTGTTGCTGTTATTGAGGAAATTTTATTTGAATGAATAATATCCAGCTTTCAATTAAGGCAGGCCAAGGATTGATACCTAAGAGCATGCAATGGTACAGACCTTGCTGCGTGCTCTTCGGTTGACATCCAAGTAAGGAACAGCCTGGAAGGAGCGCAACTATCTACATCCGTAGTTCTGTTAGATCATTCGATTTATTTTGATCAGAACAGTACAGCTCTTGTTCCTTGCACGCAAGGGTCCTGATTGCTCAAAATCAACAACTCCATTCGCGAACACAAATAGCAGGCGACGCGATACTGCCCTGAAGAATTCCTACCGTTTGTCACTTTCACACCATTCGCTCCCGAACACTCTCTCTTCTACTCTCCTTCTCTCTCTGATCGGCTCAGTCTCCGAACGGCTCAGGCAGGCCGATCGTCTCCGATCACTCTGAACTGAAAACATTTTTTCTCTGATGCGCTGCGTTAGACTCATTGATTCGGGTTGCCTAAAATCAATGTTATCAATCAAATTGTGCATTTATTTTGATTTCATAACATTATTGACACCATTCAAAGAAACTTCCACCAAGAAAAAATCAAATTGATGGCAAACTGAGGGCGTGAAGACAAAAAGACTGCCGCGCTGGCATTTTGTGAGAATGGCTCTTATCTGAGCATGTTAGTGTATAAGTGTCGTCGAGCGACGGAGTGGGCCAATGTTTTCACTATGTATTTTTTCGCTGAGTGAACAGTTCGAGCCACTCGCTGGCTGCTTGCGAGTCTCATTCGCTCATGATTGCAAGCGGGTTAGAATAGGCGACGAATGGATAGACGATGAGTGAGTGGTTTCTGTTCATTGAAGCGAGAATCAGGACCCTTGCTTGCAAGTGTCCTATTTTCTTACCTCCACGTTGACTTGGTTTAGTCATCATGATGACAAGTTGTAACCTAGCTGGTGGCCTGTGGAAACTGCTCGTAATTCTTTAGCCACCACGGGTCAGAGTCGAGACAGCTAAAAGAAAGGGGCGCGACAATGTGGGAAAGGGAAGTAATTTGTGATTGTTTTGATTCGCAGTATGTTGAGTCAACTGGATGTACCTGAAACATTACAGAACGGAGTTTCTCTTCTTTCCATTTTTATCTACCATCTATTTTAATTTTGTTTTACTGATTTTCTTAAACGGCATCTGATTATTATCCACCATTTTATTTTGATTTTATCAACCTTTGGTTATCTTATGTATAAAAAAAAACAAAAAAATTATAATTCCAGCTGTCAAACTGAAAATTTCTATCTATTTTTGTTCCAAGAGATAAGTTCGGTTGATTCAAAATAAGAAAAACTCCGGTTAAGTTGCATTAAAAAAAATACGTTTGAATCAACAGCAAAATGTTTTTATACTAAACAATGTTTCGAGTTTATGTTTACAAAATATTAAAATTGTTTCGCCTTTTGAAAAAAAAAACGAAATTAAGTTTATGATTATTGCAATTTTTCGTTTCAACCTGAAAGAATCTTCTTTTAAATTTAATGATGCATTTCTATTTCCACCTAACGGCTAGAGCTGTTGTTTCTGGATCAAAATTTCAGCGATGGCCTATACATGTCTGGGTACCAAAAGTTGCGTCTTTTAAATACAAAAAATTTGGTACCCAAACATCTATAGGTCATTGCTGAAATTTTAAAGTTATTGTGGTTTTAGTGAAAAAAGTTGATTTTTTGCCAATTTCGTCATTCTCCGGTTTTTGCGCGCGGTGCGTCAAAAAACCCGGATTTTATTTTCAAAAAATCATATCTCGGAATCCTGTTAATGAACTCCTCCCATTTTTTGGTATGTTACGTAAAAATGTCCGGGGAATCCGATAACAATATTTCCAGACATAGGCTCTTTGGTCCAGACACCGTCAAAACGGCATTTTAAAGTTTCATACGCCCTTTTCATATGTTAGGCTAAATTTTTGAAACAACTTATAACCTTTCATTTGCGTATAAGTCAATTGAAATCGGATAAAATGGCGAGGAGTTATGATTTTTCGAAAAAAGTGGTTTTTGCGAAAATCGACGAAAATGGCCATTTTTCAGACCACCCTTACACGGCGTAGGTCACCCTAATGGCCAAACAAAAAAATACGGGTCTAATTATTTCGGCCAGGGAACTCCCAGAAAAATTTTGAGCCCGATCAGAGCACTTTTGTTTTTTTCCATGCTGTTTTCGTGAGGAATTGCTGTATCTATATCTTTTAAACTACTGTCTATTTTTACATCTACTTACTACATAAAGCTTTTACTTGTAATTCTTAAACATACCATTATTATCTTTCTTTTACTGTTGATTCTTTATGCAGTTCATTTTCCTTTACTATCTAAAATTTTTACCCTTTTCTTCAAAAAATAGGAAAATAGCAAAACTTTTGGACGGTGCCAAAAAAGAACGGGTGGTTCATTTTGGTTCAAAATCGGGATTATTACATGTTTTGATAGTAGTAATAGCTCCACCAAATTTGAGCTTAATCAGAGAAAGTCCATTTCAAAGTGTGCAAGTTGGCGCGACATTACTTGTGACATTATTTCACCACTAATCTAATCTAATCAGACCCTAGCGCAGCCCTGGAGAGTGCCTTAGGTTAGATGACGCCTAGCACTCTTCTTGTCATTTATTAACATTTGTAGTGCGCCATTGCATTGAAATGCATTGAAACATCACAAGCGTTAAAGCGGCCAGGCCTACTGCGTAGAGCCGTATCGTAGAGATGACTTGTAATTGGGTTGAGTTTGAGCACTGAGTGTTCGAACAACAACACAATTCTGAATCGACAGGGGAGGAAGAAGCGTGGGGACACACCACCATACGCTGTAACAGTTAATTCCGCGAGAAGAAAAACTCCGCCCAGACCCTAGCGAAGACGCAGAACACGCGAGTTCCCAACTGCTCGAATTCGCTTGATCTGGGCGGGTCGCACTGGTTTGCCTCCCGAAGATGAGACGATGATGATTAGGATGAGATATTATTTCATCAGTTCGATGACGCAAAAAGTGATTTCCGCTGATGAGCCCTTCTATCCCTTTGTCCACCCACCTTTCCTCCTAGCTCCCCGAACCTTAAATAGCCATAAGCCGTTCATATACGCAGCAAGCAAGTCGCAAGTTTAGTTTTACCCCCGATCACCGTCGTCGCGAGTAAGGAGTGTACGAGAAAGTACGAAGAGAAGTGTAAAGTGTTCTAATCGACAGAGGAAGATCTGGACGATTAATAAGCCAAACGTAAGTTTGTACTCGCTAGGTGTTCGCGATCTAATCCGCTTCCCCACCTCAGGCCCCGAATCGTCCCTGGTTCGCCGCGTGCTACGGCACGGTCAAAAGCGTGATTAAGCCAAAACTATCGTAAGTGATTAAGCGCTTAAACAGTTAAATCGTTTTTAAAGTTGAACCAATCAATTAAATAGGTGCGGACGTCACCATCGCACTGAACCAGCAAGTCGCCGTCGGCGACTTCGCCGCTGTTAGGGCATATCCAAGCAGTAAGTTCATTCAAATAGTAGAATTGATTCGAAATTAACAGTAGACACGACATTAAAGGTTTCGTTATTAGACGGTGATCGAAAGTGAGAAAGATTGTAAAGTTCTCCCCAGAAGCCAACTAAGAAGAAGGTAACTTGCGACCAGGTAGAATTGCGGTTAAGTAAGTGCTAAGATAACCCTCTCATTCAAAGGTTGACGTGCGGGGCTCAAAGAGCGCGGCGCGCACGCGCACGTGGCAACGCGATAATTTCGCACCCGGGCTGACTAAGCCCGCGCACAGCACGTGCCGGCAAGTACGACTCGTGCCATCAGCTTCCAGCAACCTGACCACGTGTAGCGCTACTAACAGCATCGATTAAGCCCCCCGCGAGGTCAAGGCAATAACGCGTCGTTCACGCGTGCAGCGCCGGTTCCCGTAGGAGTCCACATTGCCGACTCTGAGCCAAAGGGCCACGGCGCACGTGAGTTTTGCTCTCCGTAGGAGGCCGAGCCAAACCCTCTGAGCAAAAGGAAGCAACGACTCGCACGAACGGCAACAGCGTTACCCTTAACCACCTCGCCAAGCAACGTCAACGCGCACGATCGAAACGGCCAGACAGCCGCCGGCCAAGGCCCGCGATACGTGATCGCCTCGTGAAGGAATCGTTTCTCTGCCAGCTGTACGTGAAGTACCATTGGGTCCAGCGCGTCGTCACACGTGCCTGGCGTCAGACCTGTAGGAGTCCACGCCACCGGCTCTGAGCAAAAGGGTCTCGACGCAATTGAGCACATCTCTCCGTAGGGGCCCCTGTCAACCGCCCTGAGCAACTGGAATTTGTAGCTCGCACGACGACAACAGCGCTCGACACATTCACTTCAACCTGAGCGCAACCTTCGGTCCAGTGCCACCCTTTCGTTCCCCAAGTGTCCTGCGTTGAATCCCGTAGGAGTGCACCGTCCGCACCTCCGAGCAATTGGGAGCAGCGCGCCAAGATTCTGCCACCTGTAGGGCCCACCCGCAACCGGGCCCGAGTCATTGGGTAGCAGCGATCGACAAGAACGAAGTACGTGGGTATACAACACGATCGACGGTTCAACTAGGCAGCAGCACAAGCTACACCGCGCTCGACGAGCGCGCCAAACCAGCCCGCCACTCAGGCGTGGGCGTATCAACTAAGCCACGAACGATTCCACGAGCAGCAAACCGTCCACGGGACGGCATTCCGGACCTGCCGGCCAAGCCGGCGAAGGCGGCCCTGCAGAGTACGAGGAGCAGAAGCACCGAACAGCAGAGCGAGAATCAACGCGCGAGCAGCAGCGACCGCCGCAGACCAGCCAGGACACCGACGTAACCTAGGTTACCACCACAAGGTCAGATCTTTCCTTTATGTGTACACATAACTAACCATTCATGCGCATTAGTATTAAGGCCCCTTGTATTTAATAAATAAGTCGGAAGAAAAGTAAGCTCTGAGTCAAGGTGTCCAATTTGTAAGCGTGGACTGAGCTGACTTATGACTATTTCCCTCCCCTAATCTCTTATCCTTTCATGGCAATAAATTAGTATGGACTTAACCACTTGTTTTCGTCAGATCTGAGTTAAATTGAGTTGGATCGCTTCCAGTCAGACCCGCCCTGAGCGAGCTAGTCCGGGCAGGCTTCATCTCGCGACTTCGTACGCGTCCCTGCTAGGGTCGCGTTGGCGCTTAAGCGAAGTGCGTTTCATTCTTACAGTTCGATAAGGGTCGCGGTCAAGCCGACCTTGTAGCATAATTGTTCCATTCAGTTTCGTATCGTTGGTTTCGTTAGTTTCGATTATCTGGGACAAATCTTGTTACAACGCTCCGAGATTTTGGTTGTATTCGTTGGGAGCACCATGCTTAGAAGGTTTGGTACTCCGGGACCCTCAGGGATGGGACATTGTATTTCCACGAATGCCCTGGATACTATTTGCCGTGGTGATAGCGCCACAACTCGCTCTCTGTAACAGTATTCCTAATTCCAGTCCACGCTCACCAAGTCGTCATGGCCTAGTGGTTAGCATTTTTGCTTACCAATCCAAATGACGGAGGATCGAACGACTTTGATTTTTCGTTCATATTCACCTTTTCAAATTTACGTGTTCTTAACATTCTCGTTGGGAGCAGATGGGAATTGAACCCAGAACCATTCGCTTACAAAGCGATCACCGTAACCAGTCAGCCACGGCCGCTCCTCCTTGTGACATTATTTCACCACTACGGATTAATTCATTCTTTGAGTACAAACTCCTCGGTGGCAGAGTGGTTAGAGCATCTGATAACCCATACAAAGGTGTAAGTTCGAATCCCACCTGATTATATACGTTTTTTTTTGTTCATATTCAAAGTTCAGTTACAGTCGAAAAAATTCAAAGATACTCGTCGGGGCCGTAGCCGTTAAGACACGGGCCGGTTGCGTAAAAAATGTCATTTTGTGAAGCTAATGACTTCTTAGCAAAAAATCATTAAAATACGGTGTCTCCGAGAAAGTTTTTCCAAATTTAATGATAATCGCAGTTCTTAGAACTTGTAAAAATTGTATAGTTTCTCAGTCCCCCCCCCCCCCTCCCGTTGTTGACAATTTTCATACAAAACAAATATTTTTTGTATGGAGCGTGGACAATCGCTGACCCACCTTTGATTTTATGTCATTTTCAGTTTTTTAACTGAATAAATGGAGGTGCACGGTACTTTTGGTTACTTTGCGGCTGCACAACACCTCCCAAATGCTTTTAAATGCAATGGATACTGATCAAAGGGGTCGTCCATTAAATATTTCACAATATGACGAATTTTAGGTAGTGCGATTCTACTGCAAAATAAGTTCAATGTGTTTTTACTGGATAAGGTACAAAAAAAGCATTATTAATATGAAACATTTGAAAAATCAGGCTCAAATAAAAAAAATCGCTCTACAGTATTGCCTTGGCGTTCTCGATTGCGAGATTCCTACTAGAAACTAGGTGTCGGGAGGCTTGATTGTTGAGGCAATTGCAAACCTCTTTTTACACCTTAGCTTCCATCCACCCCAGGATTCAAACTGACGACCTTTAGATTGTTAGTCCAACTGCCTACCAGCGACTCCACCGAGGCAGGACCCAGGGAGACGACTCCTACACCTGGACTGAGCTATCGACCTAACCTCTAGGTTAGACCGGGGCCAACATTTACTTCCCCGTCCGACGGAAGGCGTGATCAGACAAACCTCGTCTCGAAAAATGCCACCGGGACCTTCTGGGATCGAACCCAGGCCGACTGAGTGAGAGGCAAATATTTACAAAAAACTAATTCGATGTTTCGATTTCGATATAGGTGGCCAGCGTGACAATTTGTGGCATAGGGGGAAAGGGGTCAATTTTTGCTGATTTTAGTGTGCCATACTGTATGGATGACGCCTCATATACTAAAAATAATGTTATTATCTTTGTTAAATAATTAAGGGGGATTAAGGGGGAGGCGGTGTTGTAAGTGTGGTTGGAGCCTTAAATATTTAATGGACGACCCATTTGATCAGTATCCATTGCATTTAAAAGCATTTGGGAGGAGTTGTGCAGCCGCAAAGTAACCAAAAGTACCGTGCGCCTCAATTTATACAGTTAAAAAACTGAAAATGACAAAAAGTCGAAAATCCCTTGGTGAAATATTTTCTAGGTCACAGATATCGAAAAGGGATCACACCCTTAGCTACCTTTCCACAAAAAAATATTTTAGGTACATTCAATTTCAATAATAATTGCCTTCCGCCATGGCGTGTGTCGTACCGTTCCGTTCAAATGTTGCTCCAGATTTCTACTTTTGTTGACCTGTAGGGTCCTTCGGAAGGCGCAAGTATTGACGAATAAGGATGATTGGCTCTCACTAATCATTATTGAGTCATTGTTAAACTTCAACTGATGCGTCAATAACGGGGTAGTAACTAATTTGAATTGTCAGAATTGTTTCTCAAATTTGTTTTGAAATTTAGAAAACTTGAAAAACATATTTTTAAAGCTTCTAAGTTTTTGTAGCTTTTTTATATTTCAAAATTTTATAATATTAAACAATTAAAAAATTAAACTTTTTCAATTTTAGATATTTGTTTATCAAATCTTAATTTTTATGTTTTGAAATTGTTGAATTTTTTTAAAGCTTCAACATTTAAATGTAATTTTTTAATTTTTGGATGTTTGTTGAAGGGTTAATTTATTGTAATTTTTAGAATGTTGTTGAACGCTTTATTTATTTAGCGCTTTGTAAGAGAGAAATATGAAACTGATGGTTTGATTACGATCGGTGTTAAACCACCGGGGTTTTAGAATATTAGTATTTTTTAACAACATTTCAAAATAGTTTTTTCGAAAAAAAAACTAAGTATTAGAAAATACCATTTTTTTACATAGAAAATTAGTCGTCTAACGCCCATGGTTGCTCCTGATTGCTATTTAATTTGGACCTCTTAACAAAATATCTTGGATAAACCATCTTTAAATATTTGTTTCGCTCCACAGGTAATGGACATCACGCTGCATTGTGTTGATGCCGGTGACCTGAAGAACAAGGGCCTCGCCGAAGTGAGCCCTTCGATGTGCAAGTTTAACCAGGTGTCTCATTGTGCCGCATCGCGACGAATTGCCGGTAAGAATTTAATAGCTCAAAATTGTATGATTTCTGTTTATGGCATCATTATGGTTTCATTTCCAGTCGGCGCAAGCAACGGCCACCTGGCAATCTACGAGCTGCGCCAGAACAAGTGCCAGATGATTCCGGCCCACACGAAACCGGTCACGGCGCTGGCCTTCAGCCCGGACGGGAAGTTTTTGGTGAGCTACTCGTGCGCCGAGAACCGACTGTCGTTCTGGCAGACGAGCACCGGCATGTTCGGCCTGGGTCAGTCGCAGACACGCTGCATCAAGGGCTACTCGACGGCACCGATTCCGGACGTGGCCCGGCTCAACCCGATGCGGCTGGCAAAGTTGATTTGGATCAACAACCGAACCGTGACGCTGATGCTGGCCGACGGTTCCGAGACGCGGTTCAACGTTTAAGCGCGGTTGGCTTAAGGCTTAAGTAAGTAGCTCTATTCAACGGCGTGATCCCAATTTGTTGCAATTTTGACCACCGGAAGACAAATTTCGCGTGATCGTGAAGCCGGTGCCCAATTTTTATATATATTTATCACTCATTTTCCTAACTGTCTTTTGCGGCACTTTCAGCTTAGTCGCGTGCGAAGAAACGCGAACGCGCAAAGCAAAATCAAAAAGAAAAAAGATTAACCATCTCTCGCGCAACGCGTGTGAGAGATTCGAGAGAAAGGAAGAAAGAAATCAATGCATTCTCGGCTGGCCCCACCACTGACTTATATAATTATGCAAATTTCGCGTGATTTGGTGGAGCGCTGGTTCTTTCGCCTATCTTATCTCCCAAACCGATCGAACTGCTTTCACAAAAAAAAACGTGTACTAGCTGCTGCGAGCAGATCGAGATCGCCGCCGGGGAGGATGTCCGAATTAAACGGATTGGGATTGGAAGGGGACGACGATTTATGATTTGACCCATTTTTCTGTGCATGTTTGCGGGCCAACTTGCTGACTTGCTTCTTTTTTGTTTTGTTTTATTTGGTTTCGCCCGAATGACTCTGGACAGGTGAAGTGACCTGAATTAGTGATGTGATTATTATTTTTTGTGTGTTGGCAAAAAATAAATAAAATAAAACCAAGCTATCGTTTCCGGCGAAGCAAAGCGGATAAAAATGATAATAATTAGGTGTCCAAAGGAAACATAAATTTTAACATTCGGTGTAATCTTCATGATTAGAGAAATATAATTTATTAAAGCTATCAATAATGTGGAATTGATGTCCCGTTATAAATGTAATATATTGTTTTGAAATACCTATTCTGAATACGTTTTACAATTGATTGAAAAAGTCTCAAGCATAAAAATATACAAATGATATGCACTCAAAATAGATGACTAATAGAACTGTTGAGTACGATAACAGTTTGACATTTATGGGTGTAATAAAGCTACATTAGATTAGTGATCCTCTTGTCCTTCATATACATTATACATCTATCCATTACAATCAAAGTATTAAATATTAGAAAGAAAACAAGCTATTATATAACTGTTGCATTGTAGAACAATATGTCGTTATTCGTTGAACAATAAATTATAACTTAATCACTATCATCCAGCAGAAGTTTTTCCTTGAAAGTTCAATATCACAAGCCCAAACATGCTAAATATCTGGAGCAACAGGAGAAAAGGGCGCATAAGCATTTTGATAGCCGCAACTATTTTGGTAATTACGAGACAACAGGTTACTTTTCCACAAAACACGAAGTGGCAAACAATAGCTGGCCTTCCCAGCTGAGCAACTCTCTACAAAATCGGCCGATTTCGACCATTCTTATTTTTTTTTTATTTGACTCAAACTTTGTGGGGGCCTTCCCTATGACCAAATAAGCTTTTTTGCGTCATTGGTTCACCCATACAAGTCTCCATACAATTTTGGCAGCTGTCCATACAAAAATGGTATGTAAATATTCAAACAGCTGTAACTTTTGAGTGAATTTTCTGATCAATTTGGTGTCTTCGGCACAGTTGTAGGTATTGTTGAGGACTTTTGAGAAAAAAATAGGTACACGGAAAAAAAAATTTGCAGATTTTTTAATCAACTTTTTTTTTCACTAAAACTCAATTTCCCAAAATACGTATTTTTTGATTTTCGAGATTTTTTGATATGTTTTAGGGGACAAAAATCCGCAACTTTTGAGCTATAGAGAAACATGGTCAAAAAATCTGCCGCCGAGTTATGATTTTTTGAAAAAATAGTGATTTTTGGAAAAAATCGAAATTTCATGCAAAAACAAGTTTGACATTATTTTTTAATGCAAAATTGAATTTGCAATCGAAAAGTACTTTACAGATTTTTTGATAAAGGGCTCCGTTTTCAAGATATAGCCACCGAAAGTTTGATTTTAGCGAAATATTTGCAGTTTTTCGATTTTTAAAAATAGTGACCATGATTGACCATTTCCAAAAAATTTTTTTTGAAAAGTTCAGAAAATTTGCTATAAAATAGTCTACGAGATATCGAAGATTGGACATCGGGTTGCTGAGATAGAGCCGCTTTAAGAAAAAGAAACACGAAAATTGAAGTTTTCTAAATCTCACCTAAACAACCCACCATTTTCTAATGACGATATCTCAGCAACTAATGGTCCAATTTTCAATGTTAAAATATGAAACATTCGTGAAATTTTCCGATCTCTTCGAAAAAAATATTTTGTAAATTTTTAAATCAAGACTGACATTTTAAAAGGGCCAAACATTGAATATTACGCCCATTTAAAATGCTAGTCTTGGTTTAAAAGTTACAGCTGTTTGAATATTTACATACCATTTTTGTATGGACAGCTGTCAACATTGTATGGAGACTTGTATGGCAAAAAAGCTTATTTGGTCATAGGGAAGGCCCCCACAAAGTTTGAGCCAAATAAAAAAATACAAAAAATAAAAATGGTCCAAATCGGCCGATTTCGTAGAGAGTTGCTCACTAGTCACCTATCCAACTATCAGTTTTATTTATTTTTTTCTAATTTTGAGAGTTTAATTTCACCGAAAAATACCGATAAGAGCCCGTAATTTGAACAACAATTGAACTAGTGTAAAATGTATTTTAAAACACTATCTGTATTCAAATGATGAGACTATGCTTGCCCTGTTTTTAGCATTCATTTATATAACGAGTCTGATGATGCAGTTTTTTTTCCGATTCGAACACAATTACAATTATTTCATCAGTAGTGCGGTGCCTGTGGGGACGCGCAGTCCTGTTTTATCGTGTTATTTTCCGTCTCTTTTGTGTCGCTGTTCGAGTGCATGGGGTGATTGGTTTTCTTCTTCTTCTTTTTTCATTTTTTTTAGTTCGCGCGTTCGTTGGCCGATGAGTTTTTTTGTTCTCTTTATATAGTTATCGATAGAAACGATTCGAATTCTTTTTTTTTAGACAAGCAAGTCGTATTGTGGATTAAGTCCTTTCCATATCATCGGGGATCGGAAAGCACGTCGACGAAGAATTTCTGGAGAATCGCTGTCGAATTAATACTATATTTAAATCTCTAGATAGCAATCTTTCCGCAGCCGGCTGCCTAAGATTTTTAAAATTTCAACCGATAAACAAATTGCTTATGGTCGCATTACCTACCACAGTGAATCCTGACCTCATACCCATCTTACTAACCCCTCAAAACTCATGTGATACTTTGTCGGAGACGCAGCCGATTTAGCGGTCCCATCACTCAAGTATCGGACTAACATTCCCATCCACTTCCCCGTGTATTACCACTGGTCGTGGCCGGCGTCGGTATTGATCAGCACGATAGGGACCTTTGAAAATTGCGAAGGGGTGATGATTGGTTCCTACTTTTCATCTGTGGTCCACGGAGCAATGTTTGGGGGTCCTGATCAATAACGAAGTAGCAGCTACGGGTAGACACCTATGCTATTCTATGCTATGATTCGAACGCGATTACGATTATTTATCCTATTTGTTAATGTTTTCATAGTTAACTAACATTTAAAACTTTTAAAAATTGGTGGAAAAGCTTCTTTTTAGGTTCTAAGTATGGTTTCGTATTTATTAATTTGTATTTTCATTTTGCATAAAATAAAAATGGAAACATTTTTTTCCACTGAATTATCTTAAGTCAAAATAATAACCATGCAACGAATTTAGCTCTGGTAAATTAATTGTAAACAAATATTTTCAAATCAAAACTAATTTGCTTCATTCTCTTCCTCATTCTATACCGAAAGAAAACTTTTCCGGTTCGTTGAATGCACAAACCCGGAGGTTAGTGCCTCGTTCCAGCATAGAAATCTTTCACTTTCATTGATGCATTTTGTACTGCTGCATCTACAGCTCTGCACCAAACCAGTTTCTCTTCGATTTATTTATTACGTTGGGCTGAAAGTACCATTTGCATCCTGCATTTAGATTTATGACTATGAGCGTAAGTTCATCATGGTTCATGTGGTCTTGTGGTTAAAAAAGAACTAATCTAAAACACACACATTGTGACCTCAAATGACGACCCAATCCGGCTTCAAATTAATACCAAACAAAAAAAAAAACTCTAAAAATTAAGGCAACAGTTTGGAGATGGAATTATTCACGCGTTGACCTGATAGAAGCGGGCAGCAGGAGAGCAAAGTCAGGAAAGAAAGGAAAGAAAAGATTGAATTAAATTGGGTGGAAAGCGTGCAGGTCACTACTTTCGATGCCCCCGCGGCGTCCCACTTGTCCAAATGTGCAGACTCGAACATTCTCCCGTGAACTTGAGCTTGAACTGAGCTCGAGCAGATCAACTCTCTTCTTGACGATGATGGATACTTTGAGCTCCAGATAAAGAGAGGAGGAGGAGGAGGACCAATCGCCTGCAGTATGGAATGGCCTACAATCACGACCATAGTCAATCGCAGCAGGCAATGCAACTAAACTTAAACTAAGCTTAGGCCAAGTCAACCGGTCAATTTGATGGGGATAGAGGGTATTTTGGTGTAGAAATCTGGTCAAAATACTTTTTTTTTCTCTTATTTTTGTTATGAGTTTAGAGGTTGAATTGGGTACTAAAGCCCTGTGTCAATTTTTATGTACAACGGTAAAAAACACGATTAAAAACCATTTCTGATCACTTTTTTTTTCATTTCAATGCAATTGTTTTTTGACTAGACAACATTTTTTCGATGGATTAACTATGGTCCCCTTGGAACGAGCTGTCAAGTAGGAGCTTTTCTGTCAAGAAGGACCGCTAGGTTAATTTTTCAAAATTGATTAAAAATCAATTTTAAACTCTTTGTGGTCGTACAAAGGGTCATTGTACTCAGAAAAATAAGCTTTATCGCTGTAAACAATAATATCAGCAATCTAAGCTTCATTTTAGGACCCAATTATAACAATCTTAAGAGTGCTATTATAATAACTGCAACAAATTTAATAATAGAGTTCTTACAAGGCTGAATTTCTAGCAGGGTTTTGGCATAATCAGCTGCGTTGGCATTTGACGTGACTTGGTTATATTTTATTATCAACCTTGTTAAACGACAATTTTATCGTCAGACAATAACTCAATTAAATCGAAGGCAACATTTCAAAAGGCATCATGTACATTTTGACACTTTCTGGGTTTTTGCATATTCTTAAAGTGCTCCTAATAAGCTGAATCTCCACCAAAAATGAGCAAAAGTTACTTCAGTAAAGTCTGTTTAATCATGATTTTAAATAAGGTAACATAAACAAAATCTCTGGCATCAGCAGTGTCTGCTTATATAGCCCTGTCAACCGGTCAAATAAAAGACTACATGAAAAAGGCGCCATGTACTTTCGGCGAAGAAAAACGAATCATAACAAAGCGTCCCCTCCAATAACAGCAGGGTGATTAAGACGTTTGTGATTTCAAAAGAAGTTATGTTTGTTTTTCTTGAATATACTGACGGAAATAATGTTGTATTGAATATGGATGATCAAGTATCAATCAAAGCAACGTTTTTCATCCTTTGTTATCATTAGAACATCTTCTTTTGCTTTTATATTAAAATGGGAATTGAAAAATGATGCTTAACATTAAAATGCATTTTTCTCAAAATGCACGGTTTGTACATGATGTTTTTTTAAATGTTGGCGTCGAAATTATTAATACCAACTTTTCAAACAAAATGTTGACAATTTTCGTTGTTTGGCTTTAAGTTAATGTGATACAGCCTTGCAAAGAATCAGAATTGATTAAATTAGGGTTTTCTAAGCGTCACCCGATAAGACCTTATTTTCAAAAGACGATAAGTCGAGAATCATTCGTTAGATTTTCAATGTTAATAAAATAGCAAATCTTTACGATATCGGTATTTTTATTTTATTTTAAGGAGCGTAATATTGAATGTTTGGCCCTTTTGAAATGTTAGTCTTGATTTAAGAATATTGTTTTCTAAGAGATCGGAAAATTTCACAAATGTTTCATATTTAACATTGTAAATTGGACCATTAGTTGCTGAGATTTCGACATTAGAAAATGGTGGATTGTTTGGGTGAAACTTAGAAAACATCAATTTTCCTGTTTTTAGACCTTTGCATGGCAATATCGCAGCAACCAAGGGTCGTAACAACAAAGTTCAAAAAAAATTTTTTTGAGGATTTTCTCAACCTTTCAAAAATATTTGATTGACTTTTTGATTGCAAATTTGATTTTACATCGAAAAAAATGAAGTTGAAAAAATTTTGCGACCAATATTTCGATTTTTTTTTTTAAATCAGTTTTGATTCGAAAATTTTAAACTCGGTCAAAGTTTTTTTCACAACCTGGAAATTTCTGAAAAGTTTTATTTTATGTCCCCTTAAACATATCTGGAGTTTCTTTTTTTTAAAAAAAAGGTCCGATAAACCAAATTTCCAGTTTTTGCTTTTCGGGTGTTTTTGAAACCGCCTTGAGTCAGGGGTATTAAAAAACAGCCAAAAAGCAAAAACTCAAAATATGGTTTATTGGACCTTTTATTTAAAGAAAAATCCAGATATAAAAAATAGGGTTTTTTTGCCAATCAAGTTATAGTGGCAAAATGTTAAACTAAAAATCACCATTTTTTTACCGTGGATCATTTTTTTTAGTGTAGTCCTTATCCATACCTACAACTTTGTCGAAGACACCAAGCCGATCAAAAAAATCCATCAAAAGATACAGATTTTTGAATTACTTTTTTCCATGCATCTTTTTGATTGAATAGTCCTCATAAAACAGGGGTGCTCAAAGTTGTTGGAGACCGGGCCAGATTTGAAGCTCAAATGAGCTTGCGGGCCAAATTTACAAAATTAGATGTTTATAAAAATAAATTACGTTATTTTATTTTAAAGATTAGAAAACACATCTATAACCTCAAGTTTTTTTTAAACTTTTATTATTTTTTCATCATCTTCGTTAATAAAAATTAATATAAAGCACAAAATGGCGTTGTTGATTTTATTGTTTAAGGTCTTTGGAACATGTTTTCAGCTAAATGTACTTTTATTTTACTTTTTTTATACTTAAAAGTTTTCAATACAATTGTTTTTTTTTAATATTTCAAAAACGGCGTAATTTTATAAATAAATTAAGTGCGGCTAGTAAAAAATCGTTGAGAGTCAGAATTTCAATATTTCAACAAAAAAAAATGTTAAAAAATGTGTTGAGCCCGTAAAGTTGGATTGCAATCGTTATGTTTAAAAAAAAAATGAAAGACTCGACTTTAAAAAAACCTTCTAGCAACAAAAAACAAAAAAAAATCATCGAAAATTCTCTAAAATTCAAATTATTTTTGAATAAACCAGAACATGTCCAAAAATGATTGTAAACGCAAAGGAATTCATTTTAAAATAATTCAGCTGATTACACAAAAATTTCCATACATTTTTCTTTTTTTTTTTTTTTGAAAAAAAAAAGATTTTTGTCCGTGATTTTTCGAGATAATGGGGAGGGGGAGGGGAGGTTTGTCGAAAAAAGCTTTGTTAAAAACTTGCAACAGCCTTATTCCTCCGATTTCAACCTTTTTTCTGTCTAAGCTTGAATTTCCAAAAATGTTTGATGAAAGTTTTGACGATATTTACTAGTTTTACTCACATTGAAACGGTGTCCTAAAATGAAGATCAACATTTAAATAAATCATTAGTTTTAATCAACAAAAAATAAAAGAGAAAAGCATAAAAAAGTTTAAAATAAAAATTAATTTAAAAAAAAAGAATAAAATCACTTTACAAGTGAACAACGGGCAATTTTACATAATTATTCAAAATGGATCCGCGGGCCACAAAAAATCACCTCACCTCACCGCCATACTTTGGTCACACCTACCATAAAAGCTCATAAATACCTACAGCTTTGCCGGAGACACCAAGGCGATCACAAAATTCCTTCAAGAGAAACAGATTTTCGAATATTTACGTATCATTTTTGTATGAACAGCTCCCAAAATTGTATGGAGACTTGTATTGGTGAACCAATGACGCAAAATAGTTTCTTTGGTCTTAGGGAAGGCCTCCACAAAGGTTGAGCCAAATAAAACAAATAAAATCCATTGTCGATTATCTATAGCCCACTGTCCAACGACGGGCCATTTCTTCGTGGCACGCGAGATAAACGCGTTCGTCCATTCGAATGTGAGGAGCTCTCTTTCTCTTTCGCGGGCGTATAAACACGGTGATTAAAATTTCACCTGGCACCGTTGAGTCATTCCCATTCAATCGGCCAAAATCAGTCCTGTTCCAGACGGTGCCCGAGTCGGTTCATCTTTTTGGCTTTCGGAGACGAAACATATTTCCTTTTTTTTTTTTTGTTTGATTTTGGGTGATAGCGAGATCGTAGTGCAGTGAATCTGTCTTAAAATTTGTGCAAAAATTTAAAACAAAGTTAAAATTCTATTTATTGTTAAAACCATAAGCTAACATAAGACAAAATGAAGAAGCTTGTGATCGCAGTTTTGCTAACCTACTTCTGCTCTATGGCGCTCTCGGCCAGCATTCTGGGTACGTATTTGAAATAAGTTAAGCTCTTTCTTTTTTTTTGTTATGCTGCAAGTTGTTTGCTCACATTTCACTTTTCAACGTATCCTGTCTTTTGGTGTGTCACATTTTATGGAATTCATCGCGCAAACAAATGTCGTTATTTATTTGCAAAAGTGGTACATTCATGAAGAGGGAAAGTTTATAATGAAAAAATGCGGATCTCTTCAAAAATTGCAACAAATTTTGTAAAACAAAAACTAACTAAAAAAGACTATTAAATTACAAAGTTTCATGAAAAACGGTATGTTGATGAATAAACATAATGTTAAAATCAATCATTATAACATTATTAATTTCATGCTAATGAATTAAAACAAATTTAAAAAGAGTTGGCTAGAAAATAAATCTTTTTATTTATTATTTTATTCACTTTTCAAATTCTATAAGGCTGGTACAAATATTTTTAAAAGTTTTTGTCACCCCCCCCCCCCCCCTTCAAAATTAGCCCAAAAAATCAGGGGGCAAAAAAACATATTTTTACAATAAACTTCAAAATTTCAATGATAATTCAAGGGCAACCAGCTGAAATCAAATTAAAATACATTCTCCTGCGTTTAAAATTATTTTTAGCATGTTTGGGTTTATTAAAAAATCTTAAGAGTTTTTGAAAATTTTCGATGCAAAATCTTTTTTTTCGATACAATTTTTGTTTTTGTCAGATCTTAGATTTTTTGAAAACTAATGATTGCAAAACATCTGAACTAGTGTAACATGCATTTTAAAACACTTTTTTCATTTAAATGTGAAGATTATGGCTTGTTATTTAAATTTTTATATTTTTTTATTTTTTTGCCCCCCCCCCCCTTGACCTCGGCCAGGGCCGAGGGACAAAAACTTTTTTAAATATTTGCATCGGCCTAACGAGCAAGAAACACAAACAAATAAAATGCAAATAGCTCGCCAAATTTTATTTACAATTTACATTTCTGGAGAATTGTTTTCAGGAAAAAAACTTCACTAGTTGACGTTATTCAATTCTAAGCACATAGTTACATCGATTTCAACAGTCTCTGTTTTTATACTTTAAAAAAGTTCTGTTGCAACGATAATGTAACTGCTGAATGTTTAAAAAAATAACCCTCTACCGGCCAAATTTTTTTTCCAAATTTTTATTTTTCCCTTGTTCAGGAGGTCATTTTGAGCAACTTTTGTTCTACGAAAAACTTTACTTCTCTTGTTTTATGTTTTTCTTGCACGAGTCGTACATTTACGAAGAGTGCTGAAAAAATCATGTTTTGCAACGAGTTCCATACAACATTTTTTGCAATTCCAAAAAACACACACTGAGTGAAATTTTATGTCAAATTTTCATGTATTTTGTCAATAAATCGTTTAAATCAAAAAAATGTTGAAAAGTGTTACTTTTCAGCATTTATTTTGAAAAGTGTTGCTATTCGATTCTGTTATTTTTGGTACAGAAAAGTAGGCTATTTCGTCGTTCAAGAATGACAGGAAAAGTAAGTCGTTTCACGACGGAATTGCAAAAAACTAGTTAAACGCCCAACCCTAAAAATTTCTAAAACTTTAAGAGTTCTTCTTTCTAATGCTTTTTAAAGATCAAAAATTGGTTAAATTTTTGGCGAATTTTTAGATCAAAACCCGTCTAATGGCTGGGTTAGGTTAACAATTGTACAACATTTGTAAAGGGTTAAGGGAAACATAAAGGCAAAACAATAACGGTTTGTGTTATTACATGTTTTCTATTCTTATTTTTTATGATAATTTTTTTTACCCGTCAAGTTGAGAAGACACTGGAGTTTATTTTGATGTTGAAAGAGATTGAATGTCACAAGACTAGTAAACAAATCACAACTAGCCAACCATATATTTGTTTTACTTCTTGAGCTGTTAAATATATTTTTTTTATGTAACCGGAAAGCTGGGTGACATTGATAGGTTGAAGATTTTTCTTTTATAAAATGAAAAATATGAATTAAATACAAACCAAATGATATGGAAGCTTGATAGAAAAATGTTTAATGGACATCAAGAAAAAGTATTCAAAGAAAATTCGAAAACTTTTAAATGTAAGTTAACTATTATCACGAAAACCATTGATAAAAGGGATTCTTTTAATGCTCTCAAAGTGTTATGCACGTGTCAATGGAAATGCTATGTTTCTTAAAAATTGATATGAAAATCTGTGTCAAATGCATACCATCCATTAACAAAGTATTATATGAGAGAGAAAGTGATGACAATACAGCGCCGCGTAAAATTTGCTTTGATTTCAGGAAAAGTCTAGAACCCCGGACTTTTCCTGACTTTTAGACAAAAAAAATACAAATGCCCGACTTTTTCCTGATATTTTCTGAATAAGCTGAATTAGCTTATAAAGCTTATTTTTCTGAGTAAAATGACCCTTTGTACAAACACAAAGAGTTTAAAACGGATTTTTAAATCAATTTTGAAAAATTAACCTCTTGGTTCTGCTTAACAGAAAAGTTCATATTTGACAGCTTTTTCCAAGGGGATCATAGTTGATCAATCGAAAAAATGTTGGTTTGTCACCTTTTTTTTTGTTTTAAAATAACTAAAAGTGATCAGAAATGGTTATTAGGCGTGTTTTTTGCCGTTGTACATAAAAATTTACATAATAGGCGTATTTCCGACTTTTTCCAGATTATTCGACTTGTGTGGCCACCCTGGGTCTATAAGTTTCTTGAAAGGTGTGTTTTTTTGCTACAAATTTGTATCGATGGCAACACAAATTTAAATCTTTATGAAAAAAACTATTTGTAAATAATTTCGAGCAAATTTTAAATTTTTAGTTGACTTGATTACAAATTTATATACATTTTTTATTTTAAGTTGAGGACGTATTAGACTATCACAAATAAACTAGACAAGACACAAACCAAAAACGCTTCGAAAACTAACAAACAATTTGTTTGCCTATTACACTACAGCAAAAATTTTTAGCAAACTTTTTGAGGAAAAGTTTGGACAAATTTACCCTATGAATTTTTTTAACGGTGCACATCAACCAAAGCTTTTGCTCCAAGATTTTTGTTACAGAAATTTTAGTATTTTCAAAGCTATGGGAACTATCGATATAATTTTTTATTCATCCCCTAATGTACTGTCTATTAAGCGATTTACAACAAAATTTGCCTATTTTGCCTTCCTCACGTTACTGAGGAAAGGCTATAAAATCACTCGGAAAATGAACTTCTCAATTACACCTCCTAGACTCAGGGGTGCCCAACCTTTTGGACCTGCGGGCCAGGTCTGATTTTTCTGAACCAGTGGTGAGCCGGAACTAATATTAGATAAAAGTTGAAAAAGTAAACACATTTTTTATAAAAAAAAAACATATGTTTTGCTCCCTTATTTCTTGACTTCAATAAGAATAATTTGCTTTTTAAGCTTTAAAAAAAAATGATCACTAATAAGCTGTTCTGGAAAAATACATTAGTTTTTGATTACTTATTTATTTAAAAAATAGAAAATAAAAAAACTTCAATTTTTAGTGAACAAAGCTCAAACTGAAAGAAATTTAAAAATAGTGTCTTTTTGCACATTTTTAGACATCAATCCAGTTTTTTAAGTCATAAATTTCACTATTTTACGAAATTGATAATTTTGTTTTCTTGCACGATTTTCAGTTTAAAAATATCGATTTAGAATTTATAAGAATTAAGTTCAAACACGAAACATGTTGTTGTAATATGATAAAATTTGATTTCAAGCTTATTTTTTAATGCAGGCAATCAATTGGCCAGACATAGAACTATTTTGAAAAACCGTCGCGGGCCGTACGTTGGGCAGGCCTGTCCTAGACTCACCTTCATGTATACCTATCGACTCAGAATCAAATTCTGAGCAAATGTCTTTGTGTGTGGTGGGATGTTGATCAAAAAGTTGTCACTCGAGTATCTCGACATTGGCTGAACCGATTTTGTTCATTTTGGCATCATTCGATCCGTCTTGGGGTCCCATAAGTCGCTATTAAAAATTATGCAGTTTAGTTAAGTACTTCAAAAGTTATGCTAAAAAAACGATTTTAACAAAAGTCCGGAAGATTGTAAAAAGGGTGGTTTTTGTAAGAAAACCCGTCATGCTATACATTTTCAGAAAGGTATTTAAAAGACCTCCAACGCGTCCAAAACATTGATGATCTGACAAATCTATCAAAAGTTATAAGCACTTATATGTTATTTATACGCTTTTTGGAGGCCGGATCTCAGATATGTTGATGAAAACGTTGTCCGGATCTCTCATGCGACCTATCGTTGGATAGGTATTCAAAAGAGCTTTCCAACACGTCCAAAACATTGAAAATCTGACAACCCTATCAAAAGTTATAAGCACTTAAGTGTTATTTACGCACTTTGTGGATTTTGGATAGCAATCTTTAAATGTGAGGAAGGTGCCAACCACCTAAGGGTGGATTAAGTAACGTTTTACAATCAGATTGCTGCAGGATTGGGTCCGTAAGTTTGTCAATTTTGGAATAAGAAGACAACAACTTCCTTGGTTGCTGTGCACCCTTAAAGAAATTTTTGATAATCATGTTTTTTATGAAAAGTATAAAAGTATTCAGCAAATCAAAAAAAAAAAAAATATTCGCTCTACAGCATTGCCTTGGCGTTCTCTATTGCGAGATTCCTACTCGAAACTAGGTGTCCGAAGGCTTAATTGTTGAGGCAATTGCAAACCTCTTTCTACACCTAAGCTTCCATCCAACCCGGGATTCGAACTGACGTCCTTTGGATTGTTAGTCCAACTGCCTACCAGCGACTCCACCGAGACAGGACGCAGGGAGACGACTTCTACACCTGGACTGAGCTAACGCGCTAACCTTTTGGGTTTGACCAACACTTACTTCCCCGTCCAACGGAATACGTGATCAGACAAATCTCGTCTCGAAAATTCCACCGGGGCCTTCTAGGATCGAACCCAGGCCGACTGTGTGAGAGGCAACCACGCTTACACCTACACCGTGGGTTTCGGTTTTGTTTTATTTAGCATATACAAACTGGCAAACTATTAAAAACTGCGATTTTGTTTGTTTGTTTGCCGTAGTGTAATAGCTCCTTAAAAAATTACATTGTAAA